>NC_045715.1:1181010-1391010 GCF_009834535.1 Camelus ferus
TTTATGTCACACATTTTACTTTGTAATGTTACAGTTGTTGGTTGGTTTGAGATTTGTCTGTCTTGTGCTCTAGACTCTTTTGGTTTTCTCAGCCCCAAGGACAGGTTTAACACATAGTAGGTACTTAATAAATATTTGGTGAATCAGTGACAGGAGAGTCACTGCTCTGTGGCGAGCACGGTGATGATGGTGGAGGTGGTACCCACGACGTGATGGATGAAGATGTGCAGAGCAAAATGAGACCAAGACTGGGAGGGTAGACTTCCCCACCCTTTTGAAGTGGGTAATCGAGAAGAAAGACTTTCTGCAAGAGGAAGGGTTGATTGTCCTTGAAATATGAAACAAGAGATGCAAGTAGCTGGGATAATAAATGGGGGAGGGAATCTAGTTAGAGAGAAGAACATACGGAAAGTGAACGAGGCACTGAAGAGAATGAGCACTGGGGGTCTGCCAGTAGCTGGACATGGTCAGAGCATGTTGGGATGTTGGGAACGAAATAAGAGAATGTGGGCCAGGTGGCGGCCGCCTGGTCACAGAGAACCTCCAGTGCTGTGACAAGGAGTTGAGATTCACCTAGGAGACCTTTGGAGTCTGAGAAATCCTGAGCAAGGAGTGACGAGTGAGTTTGTATTCTAGAACGCTGGCTCTGACAGTCTGGAGAATAGTTTGGGAAAAGGGGGAAATGTGGAAACAAAGAGGAGATGGTCTGATGGGGGACGTCAATTAGGCAAACAGAACTTGGCAACCAGCCTGGGCGACAGAAACGGTGTGCAAATCCATGAAATAAGGAGAGTGCGAGAAGGCTCCGTAGGAGAGGAAGGTAATGAACATCCTCTGGGACACCATCAGATGGTTCGGTCCCCATTTTTGCGCCAACCCCTTGCACTCTGCCCAAGGCAGCCCTGTCTGACCACACCCAGACCACCTGACCCTCTAATCAGGCCAAACGCACCTCCTTTCAGACCCGTGTTCCTTGGGCCCAGGAATCAGCTGAGTGGAAATGCAGTAACGGGGCAACAGCTGCAGGCCACGTGTGCAGGTGTGGTCACCCCCAGGCAATCCTGAACATCTGCTTCAACAGCGGCCTTGTTGAAAATGAGCAGGTTGAACGAGTTAGTTTGTCTTGTTGGTTCTGCCCAACTATAACCATTTTCTTTACGTTTACTTGCATTAATATTTTAATGTAATAAAAATTTGAGGAAAAAAGCACAATAGGAGAAAAAGTAATAAAGAGTAAAATGTGTCTATAATACTTACAATTTTTGAAAAAGAAGGATTTCTAATGGGGAAGCCATCGGGAAGCATGTGGGTGGCACTCAGGGCAGTCAGAGACAGGGACTGTGTCCTGTCCCGCCTCCTGCCTCGTGCGTTTAAAATCCAAAACCAGAAGCTGGCCCCGTAACAACCATAGTGACTAAGTTAGCAGGACGTTTCCGGCTCAGGTACCCAGGTCCGCACACCAGAACTGCCACCTCCTCATTCTGTGACCTTGGTCTCTCTGTTCCATTGTTTCCTCATCTACAAAACCCTGAAAATAATTTCTGTCTCACTGAATTGTTGAGAAGACATAATAAGACTCCGTGTAAGTACTCAGCTCACGGTACATCGAGAGATGGCAGCTGTTTTTAGAGGTAGTAAGATTTCTAGGGCACCTCTGTGCATCTCCAAGACTTGCCGCACCTGTACGGTGAGGACGGTCACACTTCTCTGTGCATCCTCAGAGCTGGCGACGGGCCGACCACGCGCTCCCCAAGGAGCGCGAGGTAAACAACGCGAGACACAAACAGCATCCAACACCATGTAAACAGCTGTGCGAGGCTCCCAGGGCCTCTGGAGATCCTCGTAAAGACAACAGGAACAACACTCACGCAGCGAAGCAGCAATTAGGGCAATTAACTGAGCAGAGGCAACTCAGCCAACTTCAACCAGCGCGCATTCCTCTGGCAGCCTGCCGCTCCCTGCGCTTCGCATCCCCGAGGGTCGGAAGGGCAGGGTGAGCATACAGCGCAGTCCCCCAACAGCAGGACCCCTGGTCCGCGGGGCGCGCTCAGGGTGGGGGTGGCTCCACGGCCCGGGCAGTGGCCAGGCCTCTTCTAAGGCTCCATCGTGTTTCCCGTCTGGAGGGCAGAGGAGGAGCTGCAGTCCCCGATGGTGGCCGGGGACCCACTGGACCTACCTGGACCTACCCTCAGACAGAGAGACACCCGGGAGGAGGATGAAGCCCCCCCACCCCCTGCACTCCAAAAGGAAGAGGGGCCTGTGGCCAGGGAGGTGACCCATCTGGGGAGAGGACGGGGGCTGGGGTCCCTTAGGGGTGAGGACATGGTGAAGCCCTGCAGAGCCCGTGGAGGGAAGCCCCTCATGGGGGCATGGCAACCAGTCACCCAGGGAACTGTGCCCTGGGCATGGGGCTCCCGGCCCAGACCCTGGGCACAAACTTGGCAGAAAGCATCAGAATCAGCGGCCTGCAGATGACAGCGCAGACACACGCAGTGTGCACTGCAGGCTGGCCTCCCGACCACGGCAAGCAGCGTAGGGGGGACGCCGCCCGGACACGGCGGCACCGCGAGTCCTGACCACGCGGGGCAGCTGGGGCCCTGGCAGCCGAGCAGACTGAGTCTCTGGCTACGGAGGCCAGAGGGGCCTCGGGGTCTGCTTCCAACAGGGAAATCATTCTGATTTTTGCTGTGGTCGGTGGCGGTGCAAGTGTATCCCGCTGCACCAACATGCCTCCAGAGCATCGCCCTGTGAGTGTATTTCGACGGTTAGCTTGTGTGACGGACAGGGCCGCAGTCACGGCACCAACTGGCAACACCTGTCCCCCCCTCCCCAGTGCCGCCCACAGAGGGTCCCGGCCCGGCTTCTCTCCTCCCATCTTTGCTCTTTGACGGCCTCTGCTCGGCCAGAGGGGGCTGCGGGAACACCGAGGATCACGGCCAGCACCGAGGAGAGGGGAGCCCGGTCCCCGCTGCTCTCTGCCGGGCGGGGCACGGCCTCTGCCCTCTAGGGACCGGCTGGAAGGCTCTCCTGCGTCTCCCAGCCACGTTCCTCCCTGGAGTCATTTCCTGGCTCGAGAGGAACCCTGCCCAGACCGTGACCTGAGGGACCCGCTCCCGGCAGGTCGGGCAGACCCCCCTCCTCACCCGCATCCTGGGTCCCTTACGAAACCGCACAGCTGTGGGCCATTCCCGCCCACCTGGGCTGGGGATAGAACCTGAACTATGGACTTTGGCAAAAGAGATGTTCCCCCAATATGATTTTTAGGAATAAAGAGAGAAAAAAATCGTCACGTGTGCAGGAGAAAGTGCTCTGTTCTTTATAATGACATTAATACTCTGTGCAGCCACCTGCCCGAGGCCCGTGCTCTGCGCTTCGAAGCCCTTCAGCCTCCACGCGGGCTCTCTGACCTCACCCCCGTCGCACTCCGAGTGGCCCCCGCTCATTCGGGGTGTGTCTCCCGAAGTCGCCCTTAGTCGCTGGCTCGCTCACAGCTTACAAGTGGAGCTGTAAGACTGCTCTGCGTCTCCGCAGCCCCCAGCCTTCCATCCCCGCCCCTCCCGGGCGAGTCGTTACCGGCCGCACTCACTCGGGCTCAGGCCTCCCCGCTCACCCGATGCTTGGTGGTGGCCTCGACCGCCTTCCCAGGGTCAGGTGTTTGCGGCCCTCTTGGATTTTGCTAAATCCCCTCACCGGGACGGTGGCCTGCCTGGGGCAGGGCCGTGCTCTCGCGTCCACCCCACAAGCCCCAGCACACGCGTGGGCCTGGGCCGGGCGCGCAAAACCCTTGCCCAGTTGCGTGAGGCGGAGGCCCGTCCACACCCAGACGCTCCCGCCGCCATCTGCCAGCCGAGTTCTGACCCGCCGCCTCCCACCCGGTGTTAACTGAACACACGTTCTCCAAGCCTCACTTCCATAAATGTGACTCCTGGACCAGCTCCTCTAAACAAGAATGCTAAGCGAATACACAGCAGTGGTGACCCTAAAACGAGAACGCTTTGTGACCTGCATCTCCGGTGGAGGCTGAATCCAAGGAAGAGGTCAGCGTTCCGGAGGAGTGTCTGTGGGTGGGGGCTTGCTGGACCATGCACCCCCGGGGCTTGGCCTTTATCTGAAAGTCCAGGAGCTAGCGCATCTGTACCCTGCAGGAGGAGATCGGACGCAGTGACTCTAGGCGGAGTGTGGAGGCCAGGACACAGGAGGCTGCCACGGCATCAGAGTGAGGGGCAGCCTCCCTCCCTCTGGGGGAGATGGTGGGAACACCAGCCCTAAGTGCTTCGAATGAGAGCTCCCGGGGCACACCGGCACCTTGAAACCTCCATGTCCTAACCCAGCGTCACTGGAGCTCCAGTCTGGCCGGTGA
Source organism: Camelus ferus (assembly GCF_009834535.1). Taxonomy (NCBI): domain Eukaryota; kingdom Metazoa; phylum Chordata; class Mammalia; order Artiodactyla; family Camelidae; genus Camelus; species Camelus ferus. The sequence continues at coordinate 1,185,371 of NC_045715.1, forward strand.
GTTCCCAGGACCCTGCTTGACGTGGCCCTGGGGTAGCGGCCCCGGGCAAGGAGGGGTCAGACTCGGGCCCTGCCACCTGCTGACTGCCAGAGACCGACCCGGGCAAGCCACGTCAGTGACCTCAGCCCTCGTCCACTGACATGGGAACGAAGGTGGCCGGGAGGGTTTGGTGCGGACAGCCTGGTGGGCACAGTCCCACGCAGGGGGCACCTGACAGACATTCATCACTTTACTCTTAGAATGATCGCACTCAAATCCTGCTTTCCTCACAATGTGATCCGGACTTCACAGAAAGACATTTAAAGCGAATGTTCCCACTGGGTGATGGTAGCTTTTCCCAGGAGGAAACAACAGTCCAACCGGACCTGCAGCTGTGTAAATGGACTCCTACTAACATCTGGCCAGAAGTGGGAGAAGCAGATGGATCCAGAAAGCACAGGTCCTTGGTCCTGACTGACCACACCCAGCTGACGTCCTTAGGACGCTTGCTTCGCTGCTTCAGAGGAGCCACGCGAGACGAGGAGGGGAGTTTAACTCCCCTCGACCGAGCCCTCGGCGCTGAAACCCGGCGCTGCGAGGGGTCCGGACACGGGGGCGACCCTGCACTGGGTCTGCCCGGAGGAGACAGTTAATAAGGCAGGGTGTGCACCGAGAGCCTGCCTGCGTCAAGACTACATTGCTTTCAAAAATAAAAACGAAATCCTGTAATTAGACACTTAAAGTTGTGACTAAATTACTAAAAACATCCAGTAAACCACAGGAATGCGTCTGAGGAGCTGGCCCGTCGAGTAGCTGGGGTTATTTTCACACCCACACGCGGCAGTGCCCACCGCCCGGTGAGGTCGGCTGCGGTGTAGACAGGGGTCCGGGTTCTTCCCGAAACGCAGCCTGGGGAAGAAACACTGAACCCGCAGAGGCAGCGGAGCGTCGCCGACCCACGGCCAGCACCCCAGCAGCCCCAAGTCCAGCGGCGTTCACACCCCAGAAATCGGCAGAAGACCCGCTGGAGCTGGTCGCCGGCTCCCCGCTGCCCCCCAGCCGGGGCTTAGACGCTTACCAGACTCCTTAGAGGTGTTCAGTCTGGCCCAACCAGACCCCGAAACGGCAAACCCAGAGCTAGAACCTACCTGGAGCTAGTCTTATCAATGGCGTTCTTTACAGAGACTATCAGCGTGAAGGAGGATTTATCCTGCTTTTATTTTACGTGTGTGTACGTATATTTGGAATTAATACATGTTTTTGTGGGAGAACAGAGGCTTGGTCCAAAGCGAGGAGAACCAGACGAGTGAGTGAGTGGGGCTGGCGGCCGAGCACACGGAGGGCCCTGCTCATCGTCCGCCTGCCGGGCCTCGCGCTCCAAGCACCACACCCTTTAGTGTCAGTGACTGATCCGTGTTCTTCTCGTTCATTCTCCTCCTCGCTCCGGGGAGGGCTCGTGGTGAGATCTGTCTGTGAAACTGCTGCTGTCCGTGTACAAGGCTGGCCTTTAAATGTGGGTGGACACATGAGCAGAGTGTGCCGACGTGGATAGACACCAGCAAAGGCAGAGACACAATGTTAATTTTAAAAAGGTGTAATTTAAAGGTTTCTTTAGATCATTAAGCAAATTCAAAATATATAAAAGTCACAAACATGTATTCAGCAAAAAACAATTACAACTAAATTTGTCAATACACTCCTTTCAGAATTAGGTCTAACAGAAAAAAGTAAGTTAGGATATTCTGATTATAATCCAACAAAATTAGAAAAATACAGTAACAATGGCTTTCTCAGAAACTAAGTAATCCACGTCACAGAACTGAATGTGAAATTTTAAATTAACTCTGTGTAGAAGGCAGTCACAGGAAACGTCAGACCCAAACAGGCAGTGACGGCGGCAGTAACTGCTCCATCGGGGGACAGTCTAAAACAAAGTAGGACGAATCAATAAAAAATAAGCTGAAATTTTAAAAAAAAAATAAGAAAAAATAGTAGAAAAGAGAAGTAAATCCTAAAGCTGATAATATTTGGAAAGACCATTAAAATAGATCACCTCTTCATGGGCCTGATTAAGAGAAAGAAAAGTTAAAAAGTAAATATAAATCGGGGAAGAGAGAAATGCAGACAGAAGGGGTTGTAGAAGCAGTAAGTGCGCAGCATGTAGCTCCGGGGCAGAGAGGTTCAAGCCTAGAAGGATGACTGATTTTCTAACCAACACAGAAAAGCCAAAACTTCCCCGTGAAGAAGGGAAGCCGCGCACGTGCTATGGGAGAGGCTGGACGAGTGATTAAAGGCCTGCCGTGGACCTCCCGGGGCAGCTGGGCCGCGTCCTGCCCGACATTCCTTTAAAGTGAATGTGAGTGTTGTAACATACTAGCCTATGGCATACGAACAGGTGGAGATTTCCCTAATTCAGTCTCTAAAGCTAGCACATCTTTAATAACAAAACTTGACAAAATTAGCACAGAACCCCCAAAATCCCATAGACAGATATCATTTATGAATTTAAAAATTTTAAGTTCCGAATGAATGAAATCCAGAGTGTCTCAAAAGAAAGACAGAATATGATCAAATCAGGTTTAACCCGAGAGTGAGTGTGCGTAACTGGAAGCACAGCCAGACAGCTCCCTCCACCCACAAGGGGGTCGCACAAACGCACCGAGAAGCCTTTGGTAACAAGTCAGTGGCCATCCCACCAATAAACGGGGGCAGAAACTGCGCATGTCCTGTGTCACAGACGACCGAATGCGACGGGCCTCACCGTACACAAAGAATCACTGTTTCTGCACTAAAATCCGGAAGGCACAGGGATGGCCGCTCCCGCGGGCGCTACTCAGAGAGGTGGTGATTTGGCGAATACGATGAGGAAAGAAAACAGCCGGTATGAACACGGGGAGCGTGAGGGCAGAGTTTCTTTCCCTGCTGGCGATGTGGTCCTATATGTACGACATTCGAGACACCTCAGGAAAAAAAATTAGAATTCATCAACGGACTTACACGGTATCTACCCATATACAAGATAAACACACAAAAATCCATAACTGTTTTTCTATACTGATATTAACTAACTAAAAATGCATATTGGGGAAATGTTTAATTCACGATAGCGATGTCTATAAAACAGGAAACCATCCCGTAAGAAAGGACGTAAAACAAGGTCTGAACAAAGGGGAAGATCCGTCATGTTCTTGAATGAAAAGATTCAATATGATAAATTGTCAATCACCCAAAAATTAATATATAATATAAAACTGCAATTTTAATCTTACTGGATTTGGGAGGAATGTGGGTTGGATAAAGTTATCTTAAGTTTCATAAGGAAAAATCAACGACCAAAGATGGCAAAGAGAAAGTTTCAAGCGTGTGCGGGGCTGGGGTGGGCGGGGGGACGGCCTCGCCAGCTACTGAGACCCAGTAAAATCACTGTCAGGCCAACAGAATGAGACGGCGTTGGCATAAAGACAGGCAAGCAGGCTAATGAGACAAAACAGAATTCTGGAAACAGATCTGCATTTCTGTGAGGATGTAATAAATAACATGGTTGGTATTTCGTTTTGGTGGGTGGAGGTGGGTTTATCAAATAAATGAGGTTGGCCACATGGCAAACCATCTGGAGGGAAAGAAATTGAGAGGGACTCTGCCACACGTGAGACTAACACTGAGGGGGGGGGGGTCCACGTGCAAAAGATAATTAGTGAGAATTCACAGCAAATTGCGGGACAATGCGAGTGACTTGGAGCACAGGGAAGGTCTTTTAGCAAACAAGAAAAAAGGGGTGAAAAGAAGAGGGGTTAAGAATGTACACACGCACACATCACACACACAGACCATGCACAGACACACACATACACACACACCCCACACACATCAGACCTCACACACATACACACACACATATCACACACAGCACACACATATTACACACCACACACACATAACCACACACACCACACACATATCACACACACAGCACATACACATCACCACACACACACCACACACCCCACACACATCAGACCTCACCTACATACCCCACATATCACACACATCACATACACATCACTCACAGCACACACACCCATCACACACACCAACACACACCACACACCCATCACACACCACCACATACCACACACACACACACCTTACACCCACACACATTATCACCACCATACACACACACCACACCACACACCCTCATACATACACACCACCACACCACTTTACCACACACATCACACAAATCACACACACACACACACCACACCCCATCACACACACCCACACACACACACACCACACAAAACACACACACCACATACACACACACCACACACACATATTACACACAAAGCACACATATATCACACACACACAGACACAGACACACACCACACACACAGCACACACATATTACACACCACACACACATATCACACACACAGCACATACACATCACGCACAAACACACACCACACACACACACACACACACACACATACACACAAGGCTTACTCAGACCCATCCAGTTAGTCTCTGTATGGTCTCGTCCCGGGGCTGCTGGTCGAATCGTTCAAATCCAGCTTCTCTCTCAGTGGGGAGCGGTGCCATCGGTGCCACCACTAACCCTGAGGAGTGATGTGGAAACGGAAACGGCAAGCACCTGTCACCACCTCCACGCAGCCACGTGAGAAGAGACGGGAGAGAAAGTACAGAAGATCATCCCGAGACCCCGACACCGTCAGGTGGGTGGTGACGCCCTTCGTGGAAATAAAGCCGCTGAGAAAGGAAACCAGCCGTGTCGCTGTGACTTTGGACGTGTTGAGCTTGAGATGCCTGTGACGCGTCCAAGCAAAGACCCTCGGGGAACAGCCAACGACAGGAGGCTGGAGGCAGAGCAGACCTAGGGACGAGCGTCTCAGCTTCGGGGCGACAGCTGGAGTCGTGAGACCAAGACGTCTGCTGGGGACAGGAGCGCGGTCGCACTGGCCGAGCCCAGGCCGCAGGGGGGCCCCGGGGAGGGCTGAGAGAAAAGGAGTCGGCGAGGAGACAGTGGGCCGAGCTCGGATGGAGCAGAGGTCCAGGGAGGAGGAGGTTTAAAGGGCAGCGTGCGGCCGTCGGCACTGAACGCTCGGCGGAGACCAAGAGAAGGCAGAGGGAAGGCCGGATCGTGCCCGGCGGGCATCAGAAGCACGGGAGAGGCGGGTAAGGAGGGAACAGACCAGCTTCTCACGGAGGCGCTCGAGGGAGGCCGGCTGTTTGAGAAGCAGCAGTAGGGGGAGGTCGGGCTGGGGGACTCCCGGGGAGGGGCGGGCCGAGCAAACACGTTCTTCTTTAGAATGAGAGCTCTTTACCCACGTCCTTAAAAGGGGGGGGGGGCGATCTCCACCTGAGTCGACCGCGCCTGTCCTAGGAGGGGGAAGGAAGAGAAAGAAGAGCAGAGCCACTTGACAAGTGAGGGGAACAAGGAGAAGCTTCCCTTACGCATCAGTCCACATCAGGGGCCGAGAAAGGCCGAGGGCTTAAGCCTGCTTCCCGGTCAGCCTGAGACAACCAGAATCTTTGGGGTCGATGTCCAAGTACAGAAACGCACCGCACGGTAACCGGGCGGCGGCTCCGAGCGCAGCCTCGGGCCGCAATACGCTCGCATCGGCTAGGAGATCCCTCCTCCTCCCTTTTCAGGTTAGACTCCACAGCTTCCAGGAGAAACTCACGCAAGATGTTTGGCATAAACCTGCCAATCACTGCTTGTATTTCAAAAGCAGGGGTAACGAATTAGCTCGGTAAATCTGCTTCAATGCCAAGGGGAGGAATGGCAACACTGCCCTGAAGTGGTTCCAGCGGCTGATGATCCGTATAAAAGAAACGAGATGCAACTCGGAGGAGTAATGACGACTGGTGGTAAGAACGGCTTGCTTGCTGCTTTGGCAAGGCTCGGCCCCGAGTCCAGTTACACGAACATCCTCTGTGAAGCTTGTTACGGAGTCAGGAAACTCAGATCCAACCCCGTAATTGCAAAAGTGTGTTCCACATTCTTAGCAAAACCCAGAAATCTGGGTCAAGGGTAATCATCACCTAAATTTGTTGTACTTGAAATAAAACTTTATACAGCCATCTTTTTAAACCCACCTTGTTCCAAAAGGATCTAACGTTAAATGTGTTTTCTTTACAAAGACACAGCCTGTCCTAAATTTCATGGTATAGCTCATGACCAAACGCGAGCACCCGCGGCACAAATAAAGAGCGCCGAGACTCGCGGGCGCAGCCTCCGCCAGAGAGCACGTGCAGAATCAGAACCAGCGTGCGAGCAGGAGACTCAGAGACCATCCACCCAGCGCTCCCCCAGCAACGTGTACACGGTCAGCAAGCCGAGGCCAACGTCCGCGAAGCGAGCTGCCTGAACATGCCTTTACCTCCGATTGTAGAAAGGCCTGGACCAGAATCTCGGTTATTTTACCTTCAACAGAACTTTATTTCATTCCCTGAGAGCGACCCCTGTGGTTGGCGTAGATTTTGTTAATAATAACAAAAAATAAGTAAGAATAACAACAATCATCATAAACCTTGGGTTTGGGAAAAATACTGTTAATTTTCAGAACTCTTGATTTCTGGAGGGAGCTCATGGGAGTGAGTCAGCTCGCCTGCCCCACCAGCCCCCACCAGGTCCCCACCAGCAGAGGCGAAGAGCCCGGGCTCCCAGGGGCCTGGGGGGCCGGGCTGGGGGGACCCGGGACTGGGGCTCCACGTGGTTGGAATTCCGAGCACGAGGATGACCACACAGGACTTTAAGGAGGAGTCCGGCCACGGGGGTCAGCAGAGCCTCAGCAGGACACTTCTCAGTGCCACTTGTGTCCAAACTGAGCCTTGTACCAGGCAGCTCGGGGGACCCCAGGGAAGATTCGAGGCAGACGGGGCACTGTCACTCTGCCACCCCCTCCCTCTCAGGCCGCTGCTTTTCCAGGTGTCACCGAGCAGGTGCTCCAACAAGCACGGGCCGAGACTGTCACCAACAACCTGACTGGAGCAGCGGACCTCCGGCTGCCACTGCATCGCAAGACATCACCATCGCATGAGCCCCCAAAACCAGGCTTCTCACTTCCTTTTGCCCAAGTCCTCTCCTCCCTGGGGCTTGACTCTCAAATGACAGTGACTTCCAGCATCGAGAATGACCCTCGTCTTCCTAAAACCAAGTAATGGAAGGATTAATGGCTTTCTCCACTATGTTCAAATTGCCTTAACGCTTTGGAAAAATCATAAAACAACTTGTTATGGTGACGGCCAGCGATTGCCCGAAGACTGGCTTCTATTCAGTGATCAGCCAGTGCTGGGGTTTGACAAGAGCCTGTCGTGCAGAAAATGGTTCTCAAAGAAGAAAGAAAAGAAAGCCTGTGTAATATGCCAATCACGCTGGATCTAATCTGCTAGAGTTCTGACATCTATGAATGCAGAGAAATGTCTTTTCAGTCTGACTCCCCTGGTCAGTGGCCTTGCAGCCCCGGACACAGGGTGAGGAGGGACCAAGAAAGGGCGGTGGAGGGGAGACGTGTTGGGTAATAACTCGCTTGGCACGGACGCTGCTTCCGATGCCCAAGAAAATGCATTAGCTTGAAGCAGGCCAGTTCTCTCGTGTTCCGTTAATGGTTTCCACGGTTCAGGAGTTTTACTGAACAGGTAAGAGTTGTGACCACTTCATAAACTACTGTGAAGCTGACAGTCACTCCCAGAGCAGCACCCACCCCAGGTCCGAGGGAAACCGGGCAGGGTCCCCGCAGTCGGACGGCACGCGCTCGGCGCGCCGCAGCACTTCCTGGGACACGCTGACCACCCAGAGTCCACGTGGCCCCAGAACCGTCTCCCCGGGACTCCCACAACCCCGGCAGACCTCAGCTCCCTGGGCTCCAGTGTGAAACGTTATTCTCAAGTCTCTCGAACAGGCCATCCTTGTAAGGTAGTTTGAAGAGTCCACTTGTGATCTGTTTTCACTGACCGTTTGCTTGGTGAAGTCCTTCCTTCACCAAGTAATGCCCACGCAAACACTGCCCAGGGCCACATTAGACCTCAGAAGGTCAGAGTCAGGCAGGTCTGAGCCAGCGAGGGTCTGGGCCACACGTGCGCCCCCGAATGTGACAGCCCAGAATGTCTCCAGGTGTTGCCAGACGCCTGCTGGGGGCACAGGCACCCCCGCGGGGAGCCCCTGACCCGCCCCCCACAACCCTGGGGCCACTCCTCTCTGCCCTATTAAGTCCCTAAGTGAGCCACGGGAGAGAGAAAACACACCCCCAGGAGGAATTAGCTTCCTCCGAGAACAGACACCACGTCGCCCTGGGGGCCAGTGTCAGCCCTGCTCCAGAAACAGCCTAGAGAAACCACAATTCGTCCCACATTCTCCCCGGCCCCAAACACGGGGGGAGAGATGGTTAGCTGAGTGTGTGCCTCACGAGCATATTCAGAACTTACAGCTAAGGCTCCCCGGATGCAAAACAGCCACAGAAATGAATACCCAGCTCCGTACAGGTCATGGGAAAGCCTGCCCAGGCGTTCCCAGGAGGGACGGGGTCCCCAGGTTACGGGCAGAGTCTGCGTGGAGCGGCAAGCCTCGTGGCCACACACGGCAGTGACGGTGAGCGGAGCGGGCGGACCACGTCTGGGCACAGGCAGCCGGGGGCCCCCACAGCACCGGGCTTGTGCAGCCGACCCTCTGGCTGCCAGCAACTCGCTCGCCCCAGACTCACCAGTCCCCAAGTACCCGTGCAATCGCCACCCTGGCGTCTGTGTCCAGCGAGAAGCCACACGCAGACGTCAACACCACTTCCCTGAGGAGACTGACGGCCGCACCTGGAACAAACAGGCTCCCTGAGAAGCACGGGTGGCCGAGGGCAAGCACCGACGGGCTCCGGGCAGGCGGCCTCTTCTCACACCGGGGCCCTGGCCGGGATCTGTTGGGGGACAGCACTCCCAGGGCCGCGCAGGACAGGTTTCCCGAGGGCTTTGCTGGAGCCAGGGACTCGCGGAGCTGACCTGCATTTAGGGAGAAGCCGGGCCTCTGTGCTTCTCCCCGGGGAGTCCTCCCCGCCCCCGACCCCATTTCATTTGTGATCACACTTCGGATGCCGAGCTCAGCCTCCGCAAAGTCCACCGTCAGCGGCTTAGACGCTCCGCAAGCGCACCCCTTCCCGCCTCTCGCCTTCAGCTGCTGGTTGGGTGGGCGGCCCTCGGAACCACTCTTCCATGGGGCGCCTGCGAGACGCAGCTAATGACCCGCTTTTCAGAGAGGTGCGTGGGTGGGGAATCTGCCCGAAGCCCTCTGAGAAGACCCCAGCCTCGGAGCTGGCCCCGGCCCCCACCCTCCGGCCGCCTGGTGGGTTTCTGAACATTTCCAGCCACAAGTCTCCCCACTTCCTCAAGGGGGGCCAAGCCCTCCAGGCAACAGCCGTGGGCACCGACAGGAGCCTTGGCCTCATCTCCGTTCAAGACGCATACTTTCCAGATGAGCCCAGAGCGTGGCTTCTCCAAACACTCCATTCCCTGCGGCAGCCGGCCCGGGGTCGGGGAGGGGTGGGGCTCGGCGGGTTCTCTTTGCCCGGCAGCCCGGTGTCCTCTCCTACTTCCTGCCCCCGGGCAGCCGCGAGGCTGGGGGAGAAGCTGTTTTATGGGCAAAACACCTCTGGATGAAAAAGGCATCTTTTCACCTGAAGCTGGGGCTGCCCTGAAGGAAGCTGGCCGTGCCCGCAGGACCCCCGGCCAGAGACCAGGGACGGCGAGGGGTTCCCTGGGGGCGTCTGTCACCAGACAAGAGCGAGGGCGCCTCTCCACGCACCCCTCCGCTGACACAACTCCTCGGCCGTGTTTGCTGGCACCTGCGGTGAATTCAGCTCTGGCCGTGGACTTAGGACAAGAGATAAAATTCATGGAAGACATTCATTCATTTAAAAAGATCTGAGGGACTCCCGACCAGCAGGCCGTGCTGACCAGGAGTTCAGTCTGCAGGAGAGGCCTGCGTGCGGACCAGGCCTCTCAACCTCGGCTCCGCCGGCCTCTGCGCAGACGGCCCTTTGTCGCAGGGCTGCCTGTGCTGGAAGATGCTTTTCAGCGTCTCTGACCGCCACCCTCTGGTGCTGTAGCCCCCACCCCCAGGCTGTGACAACCAAGAACGTCTCCAGACGGAGCCAAATGCTTCTGGAGAACAAAATCACCACACCCACCACCCCCCACCCAAACACACCCCCAGCGATTGAGGACACAGGCAAATGTTTGCAATATTATAATAACAATAATAATAATAGTAATAAAAGCTTAGGGGTAGAGGTCAATGCAAACAAGGGGGATGCACTGAAGGACTTCTCAGCCCCTCTGCCCAGGAGGGAACTCCGGGGGGCAGTGCCAGACGGGGCCTCGCAAAGAAAGCAGGCGAGCAGCGGACAGATGAGACCAGGTGGGACGTGCGGTCCAGGCGAGAAACCGTGGGCGCAGCCAGGAGGCAGGAGACTGCAGACACGTGGAGCCTGTGTGAGAGACGGCCAGAGAGCCCAATAGAGGCTCTCGAAGGCCTGGGCGGCCCGCAGGAGCCCGGCCCCTTCACCTGGAAAAGATGGCTGTACACGCAGAGGTGTGGCATCAGTAAAGTGGGTTTTTCAATTTTTTTATCATTGTAAAGAGTGTCGTAATTTTCAGAGTGAATGTTGCCCGTGAAGGAAGCAGCGAATGCCACGCTCCACCCCGGCACCTCGACGACAAGTCAGACGCAAAGAGCTGTCGCCCTGACGTGCGCGACTCACGCGCGAGGAAGCAGGAGGCTCGTTCTTGCGAGAGCATCGCTTCGGCGCCCACTGGCTCCGTCTCGCTCACGGTGCTGCTCCTTGCAGTTCTGCAATTAACCCTTGGTCACACCATTTTCTTACATAAGAACGACCCGGACTGTGCATAAAACCCGTCTGTGTCCGCGAGGCCTTTGATCTGCAGCTCCGGTCCGCGCGGGACTAATGACGGACGGTTGTGAAATTCTGAGAAGGGCTGAAATTCTCTGTGATGTTGCAGACAGCAACATCGTTATGTTTTGCTGTTGTTCGTCTGAGCGGCAGGTGCTTTCAGTCTAATTATTGGTGGTAAATCTCTTAGCTGAGTGACTCTCTTAAGCATGACTGTTATGTGAGGACAGATGGATCTACTCCCAGGCCAGTAAGTGCAGTGCAGTGTGTAAAAGGCCCGAACACTGGCTCAAATTGGACGGCTAATCCCCTAATTACCCACCGAGGAACGGTTTCGGGAGTTAATCACAGGGCCCGGCCCCACTCACATGCACGGCTAATCCTTCCCAAAGCCTCACGAAGCTCTTTGGCTCGACGATGTCCTGAGGCTGAAGTTGCCGCAGGTTTCATAGACGCTTGTTTTAAAATGCTGTCCTGGACACACACACAAAACAAACATATTTGCTTTCAAAGAGCCCCCGCATTTGAAGTGAGCGTCGACGCAGGAATCTCTGCCCGGGCTCTGCGTGCGTGGAGCCAAGCCCTTTCTCTTGAGGGCAGGGGTGGCCGTTAGCAAAGATCAGAGAGACTGACTCTCAGCCCAACTGACTCCTCTTTGCCCCGAAACTATGTGCTCCTCCACGAAGTCTTTGCTGAAGGCCTATCTGAGGCCAGACTTTCTGCCCCGCTGGGCCCTGGGCCTCCTTGCTCCGTGCAGCGCCGCTGCTGCTGTTCCAGAGAAAGGAACAAGGCACCCGCGGGGGAATAACTGGAAAGCAGTGAGGTCTGCTGACTGCGACACAGCGAAGGCCAGAGGAGGCCCTGGGCTTGGGAAATCCAGGAAGGCTTCAGGGAAGGGGTGAGCAAACGCGGGAATCACACAGGCACTTCCCAAAGACCCTCCCGGGGCTGCGCACGGGGACAGGCACACCCTAGAGCAGCCACGTGGTTACCGTAGTCAGTGAGGCGGCTCTCGCCCCAGAGCAAGTAAGTACAGAGTGAAAAGTCCAGGCATCTCTCACACAAGACAGGCAGACGCGTCAACGCCAGTAGAACCTGGCGGGATTTTCTTTGGACCCCACCCCCCATTTCTCTTTTTTCGGTTCTCTCCACCAGCAGTTGCGTCCCCTCCAAACCCCGTCCGATCCGACAGTGACTGCAGACTCGCTCATTTTGAGGTGAAGCTAACGGGAAGGGTGGCTCGAGGCTGCGGGAGCGATGCTCTCCCCAGCGAGTGGACGCAGGAAAGGGGGGACTTGAGGCAGAGCGGGAGCGGGCACTTGGCATTCTTGTTAGGCCACCACCACCTTTGCTGCTTTTCTCAGTCTGGCGATGCCACGAAGGCCGTGACGGGAGGCCAAGGCTATCCCCTCTGTGGAAGCAGACCGTCGCCTCCCCACCTCCCTTGCAGCTGACGCACAGGCAGGAGCCACCCCGATCAGCACAGGTGGCGTCTAGTGTCCCCTACGAGGCGGCCTCGGTGACGTCAGCACCGCAGGCACCAGGCTGCAGTCATGGGACTCTGCCCCCAGGCTGTGATGTGCAGCAGGGGCTTCCCGGCGCTGCAACCTCCGGGACCGGCCTGTCCAGGCCTCCCAGAGTCTGGCACACTTTATTTTTAATACATTCCTATTCTTCCAAAATTATCCAAGTTGGCTTCTGTTGCAGCTGAGAACTCTGACTGGAGGGAGTGGACGGAGCCTTGGAGAGCAGGCCCCAGGACTGCTTCTCCAGGGTGACCTCGGGTGAGGGACCAACTTTGCGTCCATCTAGACACACCACCCTCCACGTCCCAGCAGGACGCAGTCCCGGGAGGAGAACGCGGCCCGTCTGCCTGCCTAGGGGTTTCCGACCCAGAGGGTGGAGGGAGGGGGGCGGGAGAGTGGGCTCACGCCCCCCCATTCCTGGAAACTCACCAGAGGGCATCACGCCCCCTCCCACAGGTGCGAACAGACCTTCCCAAGGTGCCCCCACCTTCCCCTGAGCACACACAGCTCCGCGTCTCCCTCCTGTGCTGCATGGGAGCAGACGCAGCCACCCAGGCCCACCCATGCCCACTCCCCAAGCGCCCCCTCCTCTCCCCTCTTCTTGCCAGCGCTAACAGCTCTGGTCGTCCAAGGTCCTTGGCCAGCGCCGCCAGCAAGAGGAAGGCTGTGCGGGTCCAACGAGCTTGAGAAGCTGGGAGCCAGGGGGAGTGCAGGACAGCACAGAAGCCGGGGGGGAGGGGAGGTAGCATCTCCACACAGGGTGGAAGGGGTCCGGTGTCGGTCGGGGGCCTGGAGGCTGCAGGGGCCAGCTGCTCTGTCTCCTGCTGACACGGGCAGTGGGGGGAAGGACCACCACCTCCACCCCGTACAGTGCGCCCGTCAGGGCCAGTCCCTGTGCTTGGCTATCCTCAGCACGATAGCCACTAGGTGCGGCTGCGCGTGTTGCGCTCAATCTAAGTTTTATTTTATTTCAAGCCTGAGCCTCGTTCTTGCTTGTTCCATCTTCTGTTGTCCTACGAACATGCTTTCCTGATCAGACTCTAAAAACAGAGGGAGTGTCAGCTCAGCACGACCGCACTGTTCCAGCACCTCCCAGTGACCTCCTCTCCCTTCTCTCTCAACTCCACCAGGACTGTTTTGGAGATGACTATGTATGTGATGAACTAGAAATCAGGGCACATTTAAAAGGTATAAATACTAAGGAAAGCTGATCAGGAATTATGCAACAGGAGAAGCCTAATCGCGGCAGCAACCCCCTCACCACCCCTCGTGACGTCAGTAACGTCCACAAAGCTACGGCTCCTCTAACGGGACAACCCTGCAGCAGCGGGGGGTCCCGACGCCCCTGACGCTCAGCCCGGCATGTGTCTGGCTCACAGCTTGCACCTGTTTGGGGTTGTGTGTCCTTTTAACCCCGGGCACTCTGGAGGTGGGGCCAAGGGGAGTCAGGGACGGACAGGGGTCCCCGAGACTCTAGGGCGTGTGTCGAACGAGAGGCACCAGCATCCCCTGCTCCCCAGTTCTGGGCTCTTGTGCCTCTTCTTTCACACAAGTCCCCAAAGTCCAGCAAGTCCAGGTATGAGCGTGGGGGCCCCAGATGATGGGGGTCCGGTGGGGAGGAGGACCCTGGTTGTCTCAGGACTTCCATCCCACAGCTGACGTGACGTTCTGATCCACGTTTCCAACGCGTGACCGCATCACACCATGGAGACCCACCACCAGACCCCACAGATGGAGCCTCGCTCCCTCCCCGCCTGCGGGAGGACGGGCCAGGGCTCTGCTGGGGGAAGGAGGTGGGCTCTGGAGCCTGACGTCCTGAGCCGAGTCTCAGCCCTGCTCGTGACCTCCAAACTCCATGGCCCGGGGGCACGGCACTGAGCCTCAACCTGCTCACCTGTACAGTGGGCGTCCTCCTGGCCCGGCAGTTGTGAGGGGCCCGCCTCCAGCGACACGGGGCGTGCGTGTTTCCTCCCTCCTGCGGACAGGAAATTCAGGCGACCGGCTCCTCTTTTAGCTTTTCTTGCTTTTTAAATGAGTCCAGTAACAATGGCTGCCAGGTCCTGCCCACAGGCGCTTCGAGGACATGTTGGAAGGTCGTGTCTATAATCCGTAACTGTTTATCTTCTCAGAGCGAGGAGTCACACAGGAGATTTATTTTTCCAAAAAATAATAAGCCCTTATTATTCTACCTGTAATTATCCAGTTGTGATACGGTAACTTTACTACGGCCGGCTGTGCGGCTGCGGAGGAAACTGCTATTTACAGCTAGTGAGGCAGAGGAACACCTGTGTGTTAGGTAAGATGACCAGCACGCCCGGTCCTCCAGCAGGAACCCCCTGCGCTGAAGCCGCCAGGGCGGCCCCGCTCCCACCCGCCTCCTCCCCCGGGCTGTCCCCCGTGTAACCCGCCAGCCGCACGGCAGGGGCGGTCCACACTCAGTGTCCGCTCTGTCTTCAGTCGCCGGCTCTGGGGGAAGCAGCTGCCGTCCAGGGGATACCCGGGCGCCTCTGGAGACGTCCTCAGGGCAAAGAACTGCGACCCCAGCCTGCAGGCCCGAGCACAGACGTCCACTCACGGCCACGTGAAGAGGACACCCCCGCAGCTGAGCCCTCGGGTGCCTCCAGGGCAGGGTGATGACAGACCTGAGCTAGAAGCGCTGGCTGAGCACCCCTGGACTCCCAGCCCACAGACACTGTGATGCAGTAAGTGTCTTCTCCAGTTCCTACGTTTGGGGTAATTCGTTTACTCAGCAGTAAGTAACCAACAGGTTACCTATTAACACGGACAGTCACACACGCACATGCACATGCACATCACCGACGTCCTTGCCACAGGGTTTCAGCCTGGTCCCTGTACTGCATTCCAGAGCCCTGCCCTCAAGCTGTGCACACAGAGAGGCCATCCCATCCTGACGCCCCGCAGTCCTTCAGCCAAGACACTTCAGTCCTGGCGCCCAAGAGGCTCATCCGACGTCAGACTTCATCCCACACCAAAGAGTGTTCTCCCAGTTAAAGAAAGGAGACAGACCCTCTTGGTGCCACTGTCTTTTCAAGGAAAGACAAATAGAAATAAAAGATTCCCCTACCAAACAGAAAAGCCCTCGTCAGAGTCTCCAACAGAATGAAAGGATTCCAAACGCTTCGACCTGTGGCTACGCAGAGTGAGGTCTGTGAGCGCTTGGTACGTTGTCTGTTGGTCGGAGAGATTCTCCTGAAGCATTTATAATACGGGTTATTACCGAAAATAAGTCAAAGAACCAAAATGAATGAACAATTTATGCATATATGAATTCTTATGCTTTGAAATACATGGGAGATTTTTTAAGAATCCAAAGATATTAACTACTCAGTAGTTACGTAAAACACAGTATATAAATATATTCATAAAGATTGAAAAGATTATGCCTCAGATCTGTCACAGCCATTAAATTCTACAGCCCATCATGTGGTTAATCCCCAAACGCTCTGCCGTCATCACGAGATGAAACACCCTTGATCTACAAACTGACTTGCTTACTTACATAAAATAAGTCATGAAATAAAACTTTATTTCTGGTTCAGGCTATAAAATCCAGTAACAGTAATGCTGTCATGAAATAAAGTGCTGTAAATACTAATAGTAATACTATTGACTGAAAATGCAGAGGTGAGCAAAGAAGAAGTGGGCAGAAACCAGATGTGTAACCACTGCTGACCGACTTTGGGGGCAGTGGTCTGCAATTTGAGTCACTAAAATGGTTCCCAGACAAGTCTGGCATGTTTTATTCTGGACCTCAGTTTATTAGAGAATGAAAATCTTCCTCAGTAATGCCACTCAAAGACTAGGACGGCCTGCCCGGGGGCCTTGAGAAGAAAGACAGTGGACCTGCAAATAGGTGGCATTAAATGCCATGAATTCAACCAAGTACCAGATAACTCCTCTTTGAAGAACTCTCTGCAGTCTACTCCTATTTAATTCAGACTCAAATACCTAGAAATTTCCTGAAATCTCAGTCTTTTTTTCCAATTCAGATTTGAATCTTCAGAGGCCAGAAGTTCAAACAAACTAAAACTAAAACCACTGAAAGTATGTGGTCACTGAAATACACGCACAAAAAGCATTTGCCAAAATGTAACACCCATTAATGATTTAAAAAAAAAAAACCTCTTAGCTGTCTGGGTACAGAAGGGACACCCTCAGGCTGATAAAGGAATTTATAAGCAAAACCTAAAGGGGAAGAGTGAGTGTTTTGCTTCCCCCCCCCCCACCCAGGATGGAGAATAAGACACAGGTGCCCTCACCATTTTATTCAGAATTGTACTGGAAATCCTAATCATTGCAATAAGGTGAGAAAAGAGACATAAAGACCAGAAAAGAATACGTAAAACTGTCTCTCTGTAGATGACATGATAATTTTAGAAAATCCTATAAAATATATAAAATAACCACTAAAACTTACAAGTTCTCAGGATACAAGATTAATATGCAGAAGTCAATGATATTTTTAATATTAGCACAAATAATTGGAAAAAATTTTTAATGTCATAGCACTAAAGACATGTAATACTTAGGAGTAAATTTAACAAAAGAAAACTATAAAAATATTATTGAGAAAAAAAAGTTCAAGAAAACCTAAATAGAGGAAGAAGCATACCATGTTCATGGACTGAGAAACGCCATGCTTTTAAGAAGCCAGTTCTGCCCAAATTCAGCTACAGAATCAATGCAATAGTCCCAGCAGGATTTTTTCATAGACATTAACATGGTGATTCTAAAATCTCTATGGAAATCCCAAAGACCTGGAGGAAGCAAGGCAATCCTGGCAAAGAGCACTGCTGAAAGTTTATACCGTCTGACTCCAAGGCGTATTGTGAAGCTATGGTCATCGGGAGATTGTGGTTTTGGCACCTCCCCTCTCACCTTACTTTACCCCACGTACAAAAATTAACTTGAGATGGCTCATTAACTAAAGTATAAAAGCTAAAACCTGAAGCTTTTAAAGGAGAACATAGGAATATCTTTGTGACTTTGAATAAGCAAAGGTTTTTCAGACAAGATATGGAAAACAATAACCAAAAACTAAAAATGATTGACTTTATCAAAATTTTAAACTGCTGGTCATGAAAAGATACCATTAAGAAAATGATTAGACAAGACACAGACTGGGAGAAACTTTGCAAAACACACATTCCAGTTACATAAAGAACTCCTAAAACTCAATAAAAAAAAAAAAAAAAACAGAAAGAAAAGCAAGGTAGAGATTTCAACACTTCAGACAAGAAGGGATACATGTGGGAAACGTTCAGCGTCCCGGTCGTCAGGGAGCTGCAAAGCGAAGCTACCCTGAGACACCACCTTGGACCCACCGAAAGGCACAAAATGAAGAAGGACTGACAATGCTAAACACTGGTGAGGATTTAAAGCAATGAAGTGAAGGTATGCTTGCTTTGGGAAAAGATCTTGTAGTTTCTTAAAAACTAAACATACATCTACCTATGATTCATTCATTCCAGGTAGGCATCTGCCCAAGAAAAATGAGAGAGTATTTCTACAAAAGATCTGTAAAGCGTGTTTACAATGGCTCTGTCTACAACGGCCAAGAGGGGAAACAGCCGGTGTCCATCTGTTGGAGGATGGACACGCTGACTGCAGGGCTCCCCCGCCGTGGGCTATTCAATGGCCAAAAGCAGTGAACGGGAACCCAAAAGCACTTTGCTAAAAGAAAGAAGGCGTCACCCAAAGTGTACGACGGGTGAGTCGACCTCTGTGAAGTCCCACAGCAAGAAGTGACCCTGAGGATGTGGGGTGGGGTTAAGAGGCATCGTGGGACTTTTGGGGTTGATGGGAACGTCCTGCATGCTGACAGCGGTCTGGCTTACACAGACACCTTCACCAAAACCCAGGGAACGGGGCCCTAAGGTTTGCATTTCACGCTAAGCCAGTTCGACAGCAGAAGGAAAACTGTAAATAAGAATCAAACTCTCTCAAGGCTAGTATTCGTGGGCACAAGGGCATTCCTGGCGTGTATCTGGAAACAAGACACGCTGACAGGCCGATGGAGGAGCGGCTGGGGGCAGGCACGCTGTGAGGCTTGCTGGGCGGGGTGCGGAGCCTGTGGGGCGCAGACACCGGTCTCCACTGCGAAATTCATTCAACTTTGCCCGCGTTTCTAATCTTCATAATAACGTGTTGGGACAAAATTTCTCCAAGGCCATAAGTTCCTAATAACTACATTTTTTTAGCATCAGACTGTCATACAGGGTTTGATTTCTTCTTTCTTTTGCCTACAGAACACCTTCCGATGGTCTAAACACGGTGACAGCCAGGGGCCTGGCCCTGTGTGTCTGGCCTGAGGAGAGCCCACGTGGCCGTCAGGCTCAGGCCTGAGGGAACAGGGACGGCCCAGCACTGTGCTCGTGAGGAGACAAGTTGCCAAACTGACCTGTAACTTACGGATGGGAGATACCTGCGAGCCCACGGAATTTATAACTTAAAGTTCAAATACATTTGGACAACAATCGTAAGCCAAGTTCTAACTGAGATAAAATTATGACTGTTGGAGGCCAACCAACAAAACTTTAAGTTATCACAAATCTGAGTAGGTTAACAAGTTTAAAAATCTTGTCACAAACTCTTTTTTTTAAAAAGACTTCTAAGTGTGCTAGTTTAGTAAAGGATACAGAAGCAGAAAGTCTGATCTGCTTCACAAAGAATGGAGATTTGATAACAGAAACAAAACAAACTCATAGAAAAGAAGCAGGTAGCGCTGCCGTGTTGACCTGTGAGACAGATTCAGAGCCGGCCAGACGGGGGCCCGCGGCGTAGACTGGGACGAAGGTGAGCGGGATTTAGGCCTAAGGACACCAGCTCAGGTAAACGGCGCAGCAGGTGGCAGCCCTCCAAGTGCCTCCAGGTGTTTCTTCTGGACGTAGAACTGCTGTGAGACATACAGGGCTGGATACACTCTCGATCTTATGGATGAGCTAGATCGTTCGGAGGGAACACGGTCGGACGGGGGCTCAGGTCCTCCGGCCCCTGGCTCCCAGGTGGGAGGGGAGGGACTGTGTAATCACACCCGGGGGCATGGGGATGGGCCGGCGGCTCGAACATTACAAGGCTGGACCAGGAAATCAAACTGGATGAGTCAGGCAGGGCCTGGCGATCACAGACGCGGGAAAGGCAGCTTGGTGGTGGAGGACGCGGCTTTGGGTGTCTGGCTCTGGGGTTCTGACCTCACACCCAGAGCCACCGTGTGACCCTGGGCAGGCTACCAGCATCATCCGAAGACTCTGAACACCGTTCAGCACGCCAGCCTCACTTCCTCCCCTCAAAGGGGTCCCGAGCTGTCTGAGCCTCCAGACCCCAGAAGCTGGGTCTTTCTTCTTCTTCACAGTATTAGCGCCTCGTTATTTCATAACACACGTCGTGGGGTCTTGTCATCCTGGACGGGGTGGCCAGGGGGATGGGCTGGGAAGGAGGCTTCCTCCACGCGGCCAACCTTCGCCCCCCAGGACCCCACCCCAAACGTCTGCTCTGTGGCCTCCCCAGCACCAGGGACATCGGCTGGGACAGGCAGCTGACAAGCCTGCGTGAGCCGGAGCCTCTCAGAGCCCAGCGGGCCGCGCTCCACGCACTTGGAGGGCGAGCCTTCGGAGACTTTAGGCACCAGTTTCCCCTGAATTGAAACAAATCTCATCGTTGCCTAGAGAGACGCCACTCGGGTCTCCCCTTCTACCTAAGGGCCAGCAGCCAGGGTGCCGGCTCTCACACCCATGTCGCGACTCTGTTCCACTCGGGGTGAACCGGCCGCACGCTCAGGACGTGGAAAGCATCCGTGTGAGTGAGCCCTCAGCGCTCCGGGAACCCCCAGGCTCCCAGTAATGCTGGGCTGGTACCACTAACTTCCTTCCTGCATGCTAGGAAACTGGGGCTCAGAGAGGCTAAGAATCTGCAACAAGTCACCCAGCAGCCGGGTGGCAGAGCTGGGGCGCGAACGCCAGCGTCCAGCCTGCAGCTGGTGATCCGGGCAGCACCTGCCGGGCCTTCTAAGTGCGACGGAGTCACAGACCGGAGGCAGCGCGAACACTCACCACACCCAGGCCCTGAGCCTGAGACACTGTATAAAAGGGCAAATGGCGGCAGGACCAGAAAGGGTCTCTACAGACAGAGCCCCTCCCCCAACGCTCAGACACAGGGGCCTTTGGAATCTGCCCCGCCCTGTCCCCCGTCCAGGAGGAACCGTCCACCCAGCGCACCTGAGACGGCTGGGCACCACCTCGTGCGTGCTCCGTCTCCTGAGCCAAACTGACCGGGTCTGCGGAGCTCCGGGCTCCTGGTGGGGAAGGTGAGCTGAGGCCCAGGAAGGGCTGTTCACGCAGATGTCAGCTTTGGAACAAGCACGGTCAGGCCAGCAGTCTGCATGGGCGAGGAAGGTCAACAGACGCCCTTCATCGGCGCTCAGGGCAAGTGCTCAGTTGCAGAGCTCCCTAAGCCGGGCGGCCGGGCCCCCAGCCTACAGGCAGCCGTAAGCCTCCAGCTCTGGGGCTACGGGCAGGGCGCAGGCCGGCCTCGGGCGGGTGCCCTCCATGCGGACGCGGGCCTGGGCCTGGACGCCCGGCGTCCACACAGCAGGGGCCCAGATAACGTGGAAGCTGCAGAGGCCTCAGTGGGGTGTGTCCCTCCCTGTCCATAAAACACCGCTTTCTTTTATTTTCTCTGTAAACAGAAACGCTTTCTTCGCATTGCTTGGTCGCTCAACCAGGAAAGAGGAACTGTTTCTTTCCTTATCATCTGCTGTTTATTCAGTGCACAGAGGAGAGCCCGGCGCTGGAAAGTCCCCCGTACAGACTGGAAATTCTGGCTCCTTCAAGAATCTGTCCACGAAATTTTATTCTCCCTGGATGTCAAGAGAATGGTTAATCCTGCCCAGGATGCTGGGGTTTTTTGGTCTTTAAAACAACTGCAAAGTTGTGTGAGAGCAGGAAAGTTGAGGTAATTTTTTTCCTGTTCTTTCTGTTTCCTTGCCTATTTTAAAAAGAAAATGCGCTAAAGGAAAACTGAAGACAAGAATAAAAATGTCCAAGTAATAAACATCTTTTAAATAAAAAAAAAAAGTGTCCGTGGGATCACGTGTGTTTGGACAAAAGCCGTCCGTAAGCAAAACAAAAAAGAAAGAAACTTTAGAAAATTTAAATTGTGAAGTTGGTCCCAGACATTTTAGTGGGTATTCTCTAGAGCGTTCAAAAACAGCACAGAGTGAAAAATCTTCTACATCTGTTTGTCTTCGTGGATGAAGAAAAAAGGAGGATTAAAAAATGCTCAGCAGGAGAAATGGGCCCCTCAGACTCTCCATCCGAGGGCCCTGAAGCCGCGCGCACAGGAAGTGACCCAGTGGCTGGGTGCGCCGCTGGGTTTCCTGTAGCTCCCAGCACAGCGCCAGCCAAGGAGAGCCGCAAACCCCGCGCTGTCCAGACGGGACGCTCTGGAGAATAAAACTGCCCCCGATGTTCCAGAAACAGCGCTGGGCCCGCGGGGAGGCCCTAGCTCCGCCCGCCCGCTCGTGGTGCCGCGGGGCCTCGGGTGGTCTGGACTCGCGCCTTCTCCTCCGTAAAAGGGCGGCTCGGCCAGGATCTCCGAGGCCGCGCCGGAACTCGGACCTGCCGTCACGCGCGTTTCTGTCATCACTTTATTTCTTGCTTGCCTTTGGTTCACACCGTTAGTGTTCAGGAGTACGTCCATCACATATTCCTTCAGACACGTTCTTATAATCCCATTTCCGGCTCTGGGGGACCATTCGATGCCTCGGGCTGGAAACCTCCCTCCAGGTGTGGGAGCCTTGCAGCTCTTCCCCACAAGAACCCTTCCTGCTAAAACCGCCCTGTTCACCTGCATCCCGACAGCCCTTTGGAGAAACGTTTAGGCCGGCAGAAGACGCCCCGCACAGAAGGAGCTGAGCCCAGGGTGACAGGTGCTGTGGCCCCGCACAAAGCTCTTGCCTGTCAAGGGGCCATGTCCTCACCTGGGGGATTCCTACGGACTGCAGAACGGCTCTGCCTTCTCCCATCACGACCTGGGTTGTTTAACCTTCGTCCCCTCACCTAGACTCACGGGTCAGGCCACGCCGCACCTCCCCGGCCCCTGCCCAGCGCTGCAGCCAGCAGCCCCCGGCACGGGGACACCGGGCCGAGGTGGAGGGGCCTCCAAGCCCAGTCGCATGAGGAGTTTGACAGACACAGTTACAGCTGTGTCTGCTTGTGGCGGTGGCTGCTTTGTGCCTGCCGCGATGCATGTGCTGCAGTCAGCCCCCAGGACCTCAGCATCTGACCTTGTTTGGTGTGGGGGGGGCGCACGTGGGACATTCGCATGGAAAGCTCACGGGCCCTCACGACAGTCTCGACTCCAGTCTCGTCTCACACTGCGAAAGCATCGCTCCTGGCGGAGGTTTCCAGTGAGTGGCAGCTTTGACAATTCTTGCTCTAGAAAACGTTTTCTTGGGACATCTCTGCCCATAAATGCACACAAGCAGGCCGGCGGTAAGGCACGGACGGAGCTGGTGAGGCATGGACGACAAAGCTGGTGAGGCACGGACGGAGCCGGTGGGGCCCTGCAGGTCTGGCCCGGAGGCAGCCACAGCGTGAGCGCCTCTGGAAATGGGGGCCTCAGTGGAAACTGCGCTGCGAAGGCCCTGAGACACGGTGGTTCTCACCAGAGGCAACTGGGAAGGATGAAAGAGGCTTGTTTTGAAGTCATTCGGGCGAGACATCAAACAGGGTCTCCCCAGGCTCCCCGGGCAAACTGTGAAGTCCCTGTGAGCGAGGGCCACGCCGGCTTCGCGCAGGAAACGGCTGGGGCCCAGCAGGAGGGATGCGGACGAGAGCCACCCGCGGGGCCTGGCTCCCCGTGGGGACAGGCCTGTGTCCCCTCCATCCCAGCACCTGGGAGCCAGGTCAGGCTCGCAAGGAGCGCGGGCAGAGAGATGCTGCCGCCACATCAGCCCAACACCCTCAGTCCACCGTCCTCATCCTCGTGAAGACGGAGAGGGTCCACCCTCGCGGAGCAGAGCGTGGATGTTAGAGAGGTCCCAGGAGAGCTCAGGGGAAACAGGCGTCCTCACCACACAGCACGCGTGGTGACACTAACACGCACACTCAGACACACGCACACTCAGACACACATGCTCACACACACTCACACACGTGCAGAGCCTGACTCAGGCGGGTGGGCGGTGGGCCTCTCTGGCCCAGCTGCAATGTCTTAATTCAGGCGTCCTTCCCTCGGCTACCACTGTACGCAGCCCAGGCGCCGGTCCTTCTGTGGCTGCGCTGCTGTGTCTGCACTGACCTGGGGTCTCAAGACACAGAAGGGAACGCAGTGGCACCTGCTCTCAGGTTCCCAGAAACAGCCATGCACGTTTCCTTATGATTCTGTGTAAAGCACATAATTTTTAAATTAAAATACGGATTTTTGCTGTGTATTAAACCAGAAATCAGAATCTGAAGTTACACATCTGTTTACACGTTTAGCATATAGCAGTCATCACAGTCTACGAAATCCTTGTCCATCAAAGCAGCTTTTGTAACAAAACGTATGGCTCTAAGGGACAGACTTAACAATGACAATGACGCAGCCCGGATTCGCCGCGGGAGCCCAGGAAGGCCCACGTAAAACCACAGAGCTCAGATCAGCCCGCACTTCTGAACGCAGAGCAGAAGGCTGTCCACGGGGCCGCAGGAAGGATGTGACCCGAACCTCACGTTCCGCCACCGGTCAACACGCCCAGCAGTGCAGGGTCTGAGCACCCTTGTCGCGGGCCTCCTGGGCTGCTCTGAGCATGAGGAGGGCCGCACGTGAGGCCCACCCTGTAAACAGTGCCTGAGTCTGAGTCTAACCCACGGTCAGACACGCAGGGACAGGCTCGGTGAAGGCGCACCCTCAATGGCTAACTGTGTGGGGCGGAAATCCGAACAAAGGGACATCCTGGCACTGAATACGAAACAATGCAGCTCGTGCAGAGCGGCGAAGTGGAGACAGAGGCCAGCAGTAAGGACGGCAGGGAGCAGTGCTGAGCACCTGCTGTGCGCCACCTCGCGCTGCACCTGACACGGACGATCCCACCTAATCCCCACAACCTGAGTGGGGGGCTGCTTTTCCCCCATTTTACAGACAGGGGTACCACGCCGGAGCCCGTGGCGCAAGAGGGGGAAAGCCGGGGCCCTGGGCAGGACCCAGGAGGCAGGGAGGCCCAGCCCCTGGACCAAGAGGGGGCCAGCCTGCCCCAGGCAGCCTTCCCCTGAGCAGCTCCTGCCGCGGGGACGGGAGAGGTGGTCCGACACGACCGAGTCCCTCCTTCAGGTAAGCAGGTGCCAGCGAGAGGCACGGCCGGCTGAGATACGAGGGAAGCCTGCTGGATATTTAGGAAAAGGTACAGAAGAGAAGAGGCTGATTCTGTGACACCAAAGCCAACAGACAGGCTCACCAGCTAATCTAGATAAAAGTGAGCTATCAGGAGGAATTCCCTTGTGGCCCATCTTCTTTGAGTTTCAGGCCTAGGCCTCTGGGTCCACACCCTGTTGCAGAGGCTCGGGTCAGGCACCGACCCCTGCATCTGTGAAACCCGCGGTGCCGCGGTGCTGGGGTGCGATGGTGCTAGAAACCGCTGAGTCACGGAGCACCTGCGGTAGAAAGGCTGCACTTTGCACCTTGAGTCTTGTCTCCGTGTGCGCGTGTGTGCGCGCGTGCGTGTGTATGTGCGTGTGTGTGCTTGCGTGCATGTGTGTGCAGGTATGTGGGTGTGCATGCATGTGTGTGCATGTGTGAGTGCTTGTGTGTGTGCACGTGTGCGTGTGTGCGTGTGTGGGACCACAGTGGAACGCTGTGTGTCTCAGGCAGGAGGCTGAAGGACAGGGCCGGGTGGTCCGTGGAGCTTGTGTGCAGTGACCATGAAAACAATGGTTTTCTGAGTTGCTCTGCAGTCACAGGGGGATAAAAACAAACCAGCGGGGACAGAGGACCCTGACTCCTGTCCCCCGCCATGCCGCAGTGCTCTTTGAGCCCTCTCCTCGTCTGAAAGTGAAGACGTAAGTCGTGCTCGGCCCACCCAGAGGGCTGCCGGGCGTCCCGGAGGGCACCTTCTAAACGCGGCACACGGCGAAGGTCGCGGCTGACTGAGGCTGCCTGTGAACCTGCAGTTTACGGTGGGATGTTCATGCCAGGAAGGGGAGAGATGGCTAATAGGATGGCTGAGAGCTACTGGGGTGCCTGGGGAGTGTCCCAGGTCCCCCAAGTCCTGCAACACCGCATCCTGCTTGTTCCTCTACGTGTCCAGCCAGGTGACGCCTCGGGAACCCTTCCGTGCGGCGAGTCTAAGCACCCTGAGCAGAGACACTCCACGTCTGTTTGGCTGTGCGCCACCGGCCCTGGGCTCGTCTGTGAGAGCGCCTGTCTGTCTGACGCTGACCGGATCTTTCTGGCTCCCCGACCCCTGCGGAGCTTTGTCTCTGCTGGTGCAGGGAGGCAGCGTCAAGTGTGTGCCTTTCACTGGAGCCAGCGTGGAAAGGCCTTGCAAAACCCTGGTTCTGATGTCTTCCTGCCTGAGTCATAGACTGAGGAATGAAGAAACACTTCTGATTGACAAACAAGGAAAAGAGAAAAGGAAGAAAGCTGCAGTGGTGTGTTCTTGGACCGCAACCCCGAGTCAATCTACGTGAGCACAACCAACACGCAGATCTCCATTCACAGGGGAGGCTGCGAAGGACAAAAAAAAAAAAAAAAAATAGACACACAAAAATCAAATAATAAAATTAGTTCCCAAGAAGGAACGTCAGCATTTTCAAGTGCATCTTCCAAACTTGCTCTTTAACTGAGCTCACAGGCGCGCAGACATAAACGCAGGCACACTGCAGGTGTCACTTTGCAGCCCGCTCTTCGTCCACCCGTGCGTCAGAGCGCTTTCCCAGGCGGCGAGGAAGGCCGAGAGCCCTGCTGCTACGCTTAGCGCTGGTGCAGGGGTCCCTCGTACGATGAAGCCTGACGGACTCACCTGCCTCACCGAGGGGCTTCTGCGTTTCTCACGGAGACACAGTTGACATACAGCGGTCTGCCCGTGTAAGGTGAAAAGCAGGTTGGCCTCGTCCGCTGATGGCCGCTGCTGAGTTGCTGCTGGTGTGAGCCGTATTTGCACATTCAGCCTCCTGCTCTCATCCCCTCGTCTCTCTGGGGCTAATTTCCAGGAGGAGAACCAGCCAAAACCCGTCTGCATTTCCGGCGTTCACGCAAACTGCCAAGTCGCCTGTGGAGATGGGGGGCCGAGTCCACTGCCCAGAAGTGTAGTTTCCGTCCCCGCGCACGCTGCCTGCCCCCAGTTCTCCCACCCCTCCCCCAGTCGGATAGGTAACAGACAGTGCTTCACTGCTGCTTTAAGCTCGTTTCCTTGACTTCAGCACGCGGTGACGTTACCAGTGTTGCTTGTGATCCAGGCAGCTCTACCACCAGCAGTGAGCGGCTGACGCGCCTGGAGAGCAGGCTGTGCGCCCGGCCCTGTGCTTGGCCCCTTCTGGATTCTCTTTAATCCTCGTGACAAGCCCTGCAGGCAGGCCATGCTTACCATCGCGATTTCACAGAAAAGAACAAAGACTTAGCCGGGTAACGAGCCGATGGTCGCCGGGGTAATAAACACGGAGCCCAGAGCTCGGTCGGGTAGACCTGCCCCAGGCCATGCAGCTGAGCTGGGCTGTGTGACGGCCACGCAGGTGGCGGATCTGTGTTTCTTCCACGGGTGTTTTCACACATGTGGTGTGTTTGTGCCTTTGCCCGTTTCACCCAACGACTCTCTGTATGCTAGAACATTAACGCTGTCGTTCTTGCCGCTGACTTTCCGAGGCCCCTTCAGTGGCTCTCCTGCTGAGTGTCCCCCGAGCAGGGCTTCCTCTGCCGCTTCCGCCCCACCCCAAGACGTGGGGCTTTATCACTCGGGTCATCGGAGCTAAACCTCTTCTTCTCTTTCCCAAAATTAAATCAGCCTTTACTGAAGCAAAGAGTAAGCTCTGGCCACGGACCATTTTCCAAAAAACAAGGCACGTGCCACAGAGGGCATGTGGGGCCACGGGCCTGCAGGGCTCCGCCTTGACGTGGGGAAACTGATAACCGCGTCACACAGCAGCTCGGAAACACTCATCAAGGCTGCTGCCTCGAGCGCCCCGAGTCCTCCGCAGGCGGCCCTGCCCACCCGCCACCAGAGCCCTTAGAGACAGAGCTCATGCAAGAGAGAGAGGCCTGGCGGGTGCACGGAGGAAGGTGAAGGCTGCTGTGCCTCGACGGCCCCGCTGTCCACCTCGGACCCCAGCTCCCCTGTCTCCCGGTCCCTCCCTCCCACGGGACAGTGAACAGCCCAGCTGAGGGCTGTGCGCTGGCTCTGTCCGCGGACCACAGCCATCGGCCCCAGTGGCTCTTCCAGAACTGTCCACGGTCCCAGAAGCTGCTCCCTTCTCCCTTTGCCCTTGGTTATACAGGACAGCAGAGGCAAAATTTACAAAGAAAACCCCAAGTACATCACAATCCTAGAAGACAGATGAGATCAGCGATCCGTTTAATTCACCACAAGGACCAAAGCCACCCCTCCCCAGCTGAGACCTGCTGGTCAACCCCAGCCCCCTCCCAGCACCCCCCTCCCCCGGCCTCGGGCTGAGCCAATTCCAGTCACAGTCTTCCTTCCGAAGCACTTCAGACTCAAAGGACACGATCCTACCACGCCTGCAGCCCTATTCTTTGCAGAGGAGGAAACGTACAACCAGATGACCAAACTGCAATTCAAACCCGGGGGCGCCTGCCCGTGCCTGCCCACCGAGCCCAGCGTGCTCTCACCCTGGCACTTGGCAAAGGCCTTCCACACCCGCCACGTGCCCCGTCTTCCTGCAGACCCTCGGGCAGCACAGCTCCCCGCCTCCACCTCCCGATGGGAGACCGGAAGAGGCTGCAGGTGTTTGCACCCGCCGTCACAGAGGGGGAGCCAGGCTTCAGCCCACAGCACCCAGGCAGCCTGCACCACCCGGCGCCCCCACCGGGCAGCGCACGGCCCCCCAAGCAGTCCTCTGTGGGAGGAAGACACAAGGGTCACCTTTCAGCAGATCCAGGCCAGGGCTGAGCAGCTCGCTGGGGGCCTGGGGGCCCGGGCTCCAGGCGCCCACCCGCCTCCCCGGGGCGGAAGTCACGCTGGCTTCAGCGAGCGGGTGCTGCGCCCCCCGTCCTCCAGCCTGTCCCCAGGGCCACTCCCACAGCTCAGCCCACCTGTGAGAGCTGTGACACAGCCAGCCCTCAGGGCCACTCAGCGGGAGGTAAAACCCATCACAGCTCTTCAGGGAGCTAAGAAATGCGGCTGAAACCAGCGTTGCCCAGATGAGGGATTAGAACAAGCCAACAAGGGCGGCTGGCACGACGGGGCAGCACACCCGAGTTCAAGGGCACAGACACCAAGGACGGCTCGTCCGTGAGAGGAAGCCGCCGTTCCGGCTGCTTCAGAGAGGAGTCCTTCCCGCCGTGGAGCGTTCGAGCTGAAAGGGCTCTGGGATAATCCCGTCTGATCCTCGGGTTTCACAGTTGATGGAACCGAGGGCCAAACAGGTCAAGTGACCTGATGGGTGACGATGGCAGGAAAACAGCCAGAAATCAGGAGGCGGGGCTCCAGGGCCTTCGTCACACGTGCCCAGCACCTGGGCTTGCCTGCAGTGCTCCCTCCTCCGTGTCAGCAGCACACGCACACTCATATACACGCACGCATGCACACACGCTCACACACACGACACACATATGCTCATACACACATACGCTCATACACACGCACACACGCTCATACACACGCACGCACGCTCGCACATACACGACACACATGCTCATACACGCATGCACTCATGCACACACACATGCACGTTCATACACACGCATGCATGCACACACGCTCATACACACGCTCGCACACACGACACACATATGCTCATACACACATACGCTCATACACACGCACGCTCATACACACGCACGCATGCACACACACATATGCTCATACACACGCACACGACACATATCATACACACGCTCATACGACACACGCTCAGACACACGCACACATGCACACACACACATATGCTCATACACACGCACACGACACATATCCTCATACACACGCACATACGCTCATTCGCACACACACGCTCATACGCATGCACGCTCATACACACGCACGCACGCATACATGCTCACACACACGACACATATATGCTCATACACAATGCACATACGCTCATACACACACACGCACGTGCACGCACAGGCACACATAGGCACTCGCACGTGAATACATACATGTGCACACGCACCTACATGCACACATGTGCTCATACACACAGGAGCACACACTTCTCCACCTGATGCCTCTGACCCCACCTGTCTCCTCTCACCAAGCAGGAACATGTCCCAGGGCGAGTGCCCCACTCCTTGTGGGTAAAAGCAGACATTTCCAAGACACGTGTCTTCAGGCACCGCTCCTCTGGGGCCGTCTGCCCCCATCAGCACCTTGCAGGAGCTTTCCTTCCCTGCTGCCCCCTCCCCACTCCACACTCCTGTCCCCCCCCCACATCAATTCCCAAATCAACTCCCCGCATCAAGCCTCTGTCCCCTGCCTCCGTCTCAGGGTAGCCCGGACTAAGACACATAATTCCCCGCAGTAAAAATCCAACCACAGCTCTGCAACCCACAGCAGCGGAGGTCTTACGAAGGACATTTCTGTCGGTTTCTGCTTCCAAGGAGGTGGTCTGGGGGACACGGCCGAACACTGGAGGGTACAGAACTCCAGGGCAGCGTCTCAGTGGTCTGCTGTGGACAGTCAGCCAGAAGAGTTGAAAGAGGGCCTCTCCCCAAACCCAGGCTGTATGGTGGCTGTGGCTGTACCAGAAAGTTACACGTCACTGCCCTGAGGAGCTTGAGACGAGGAGGCCAGGAAGACGGGGTCTACGTGGCGAGAAGCCGAGGACGGGCCACGTCAGCGCTAAGAGGCCATCACCACACCTGAGCTGAAATGGCCAAAGCAGCTTTCAAAACATGCTTTCCAGGAAGTTGAGGACCAAACACCCCACGCTAAAGTATTTTACCTTAGAGGGATTAGCCTCTAAGGTGTGGGAAGTGCAGAGGAGGAAGGAACCCTGCCGCCACAGTGGCCCAGAAGTGAACAGCATGGAGCCTGGGAAGCCAGTGTCGTGCTTCGCCAAATATACGAAACCTCGGGTATTGTCCCAGGAGGACAGGGTAGCTGCAGACGGACTGGCTGCGGGGCTCGGCCACGCTGGGAGCACACCTGCATGCGCTGCTGGCTGAGCTGCCCAGGGAAGAGCCACCGAGAACTGGAGAGATGCTTGGGGGATTCCCAGACACTCGGAGAAACGAGGCTCGAAGGCAGACCCCAAGAGCACACCCGCGCCGCCATCACCACCCCAGCCACAGAGAACCACCAGCGTCGGCGCTTCTGTGCAGCTGTCCTGACGGGGGGACCGGAGAGCCTTCCGACGGTGGCCCAGGGCGTGGGGCGCAGGTGGGGGTCAGCAGGGACTGGAGGCCAGGAGCTAAACGAGGCTGTCCAAGTCCCAGATCTTCTGTGCCCCAGTTTCCGCATCTTACAAAATTAGGTTGATCATATCCCAGAAAAATCTCGAGGAAGAAGACACGAAAGAGCCGAGAGGAAAGGCTTTGTGAAAATAAATAGTAACCCGTGTACTGTGACACTGTCTGAGCACTCGAGCTGGGGCAGACGGGCAACTTCGCTTAGGAAACTCTGTGTTCATAAGCGAATGTGTCAGCCCCATAAACTAACATGAAAGGAACTATTTAAACAAATTTACACTACAAACAGCTTTTACGTCCCCTTAAGCACCACAGAAGCATCCTTGTCTCTCGTGCCTCCCGGTGGGTGAAGAGACTGCAGGGTGCCTCCCCGCCCCCCACCCCCACCCCCGGCAGCCCTGCCGGAGCCCAGCGTTAATCAGAGCACACCCGGAAAGTAACGCGTAAGGGCTGGTATCACCCAGGCTGGCCTCCCTCCAGTTTGCAAAAATGGGGCAACTTTTCCTTGAGCAAGTTTAAAAACATTCCACTTTTTACTGGAGCTCCAATTTGTCACTGTACTTGATGTTTTGAAAACAAGTACATGGCTGGAAATAATAGCCCAATTTGCATAGCCTAGAAATTCATCCTCGCTGAGGCCCAGTGTCCACGACAAACCAGCAAATTAGAAGTGCTTCGGTCCCCTCACTGAGCACCAGCGGCTGCTAACACGACAAAAAGACGTGCGCCTCTTGATGGAAAAGCAAACCAACACCTTCCGAGTCACCTCGGGGGAGAAAACTAACATGAATCTGGTCGCGTCTCTAAAAGGCGTCACCGGTTACCAGGGAACGGGTATGGGGAACAGGCTAAAAGACACCACAGGAACGCAGGCAGTGGCGACCAGAACGCGGGAAACTCGACGTACAAACGTGGCCGGGTTTTCCACAAGAGTAAATGGGAGGAAAAGGGAGTGAGGAAGATGAAGGATGGACTTAATTATTTAAAAAGGTAAAAAGACACACCAGCCAATCAAATTGTCTGAACTTTATTTGAATCCCAATTCAAGTATATACACTTTTTAAAAATTATGACAAATTCCTGGCCATGAAAGAAAAACAATAGAAAACTCTACAAAATGTAAATAGAAAACTTTTTTAGACATAAGTTATCAAACAGTAGGACCACGATCCCTGAGAAAAAGAAGCTGAGTTTTACAATCGTCCTGGATTTTGCCCTGAAAGCAAATTTAAAACATCAGCAAAGGGGCAGGAGAAGCCAAGAGGAACCCGCATCTGGGGGAGGGAAACAGACCAGCGTTCAGGGAGGCTGAGCCTGTGGGCAAAGCTGCAGACAGAACTGGACGAGGCAAAGGTTCAGAAATCTTCCCGGGGCCCCGGGAGCTGCTGGTGGAACCCGGATCTGGGCCTCCATGGGGTGAAAATCCACAAGGCTGGACAGAGAGCTGAGAAGGCCTGCAGGGACAGCGCCCAGAGCCTTGGCAGGGCTGGGAGGGACGCAGGCCCTAGCCGCCGCCGTGGACGCCGCGCCGAGCCCCCGGGGCCGTGCGCAGCGATGCCAGAGGCCGCACCTCCGTTGCAGGGCTGACTCAGCCCTGAAGGACGGGCTCTTCTAGAACTGCCCTCCAAGGGGCTCAGAGACAAATCTGGTAAGGAGGAATCAGAAACTAACTTAATGGTCCACCAAACAAATTCCAAAACTCTTTAAGGAGGAAAACAAAACAGCACAAACCTCATAATGTCCTGCACTCCATCAAGTACTACTAGACATGCGAGAAATAAACAAATCGTGACCCACAACAAGGAGGAAAATCAGCCAAAAGAAACAGACCCATAAACGACTGGGATGTTGGAAACTGCAGGCAAGGATTTGTAAGACGCTGTGATACACGTATTTAAGGTCTCAAAGGAAAACACGCCTGTAATGAAGAGACAAATAAAACATATTTTTAAAAGAATCAAACAGAAATTCTAGAGAAGAAACATAGTATCTGTTGGGAACGAAGCATTTAACCTTTTCCGCACAAACTGAATTTCCGAGTGACAGCCCGCTGGTGAGGAAAGGCTTTCTTTACACAAGTTTGGAGCTCGTAAAGAAAGCAGAGAGGGCAGGGAGCATGCTGTCCCCTTGCCACCCCGACTGCGACGGCGCTGGGCAGGGACGCCGCAAGGACCAGGAGGTGAGACGCCCACAGGGAGCTTTGCAATACATGAGTCAAGTTCACGCTCAAACTCGCCTGTAGTAGCCATAATTCACCAAAGGAGCAGCAAGGCCGTCACAGTGGGCCTCCCGGCAGAAATCCACAACTTCAGTCTGTTCCTGGAAACCCTCAGCAGTGAGCCCAGTCAAGCCTCTGGATCCACCTGCCAGTTCACCGGAAACACAGTGGACAGAGGGGTCTGTTAACCCACAGGCTGCGTCAGCGAAGCCCAAACGCAGGAAAACGCTACAGGCAGACAACCTGACTTTTTAACCATTAAATTTAAAACAGGGAGAAAGATCAATCGGCTCGAGACACTTAGGAGACCTACTGACCAAACGCAAGAGGGCTTGTTTGCATCCTCACTTAACTGAACCGATGCTTATTAAAAATGAGGCCACTGGGGAACTTTAAACCCTGGCTAGATATTTAGAAATGTTACAGAAATACTGGTAATTTTTTGCGGTTTGATAATGGTACTGTGGTTATATTTCTATTTTTCAAAGAAAAGAAGTCCGTATCTTTTATTTTTAATTTACTTTATTTTGTGGGGGAAGGAAGGTAATTTGGGTTGTTTGTTTGTTTACTTAATGGCAGTACTGGGGACTGAACTCAGGACCTCGTGCACGCTAAGCAGGTGCTCTACCCCAAGCTATACCCTCCCCCAACCATATCTTTTAAAGATGTTAAAGTAATTACAGAAGAAAAAATATTATGTCTTGGATTTGCTTCATAAAAACCTACTAGGGGTGGGGGTAGGAGTTGGGGAGACGCAGATGAGACAGGAGAGGCCGTAAGTGGACAAGCATTGATCAGGGCGATGGTTACATGGGACTTCCTTACGCTGGCCTCTTTACTTGGGTATATGCTCGAAATTTTCCATGATGAAGCTGCCTGGTGGACAGACAGACAGACAGGAGCTACGTTCTTCCCAGCTCCACCACAGACTTTCTTATGCGATTTGCTAATGGGTTTTATCCTCTCTGCTCAACTTTCCAGAAAAAGAGCTGTGGACTTTCCTTTGGGGGCCCAGGCGCTTGCCACACATCAGGTCTAAATGGCCCCGTTCCCCTGGGGACTTGTCACTTGCTCCAATTTTCACCCGAAAACCTCACTTGGTGTTTTAGTGCAGGGAACCGCCCACCTGTCCTTGCAGGACGACCTCCCCAAGAACGAAAGGGAACGAGAAAAACTAAGAGCATCTGCTAAGGGCTGGAATCTAGAGTTCAGCTGTTAGAACTCCAACAGTGCTTCTTGTTCTAGATTTAAAAAAACAGAAGTGAGGTCCAGGGACTTGCCTGATGGAGCAGAGACCCAAACCCGAGGTTGCTGTCTCCGACATCCACGCCAGGTCCAGGTGACAGTGCCTTCTCTAGGGTTCGTGGGGGCGTTCACTCCACCTGCACCCCGTGCACAAGCCCCGCCGTGGTCCAGGCACTGGGTCAACCGGCCAAGGCAGGGACGACGCAGACCCTTCCCCTGGACGCGGGGACGGCTCAGTGGGGGTCCTGCCAGCACCATCCAGTTCCAAGGACACACCAGACCTGTGCGCTACCCGCCCCTCTCTCGCCAGCCTGTGTGACAGCGGGAAATTGGAGCAGGACCCCCCAGGTTCTCCTCAGTCTCCTTCCCTCGACAGACATTGAGCAGGGTCTGATCTTCAGTGTGTTACAGGGAGTGACCGTCTCAAAGTCTAAGAGAAAACTGGATAATTCACGGCAAAGAGAAGCCCGATGTCTCCTGCTCTGCTTTTAAAACTTACGAGTTAAGGAACTTTGGGTAAAAGGGGAACTGGACAAACACTGACC
Source organism: Camelus ferus (assembly GCF_009834535.1). NCBI lineage: Eukaryota > Metazoa > Chordata > Mammalia > Artiodactyla > Camelidae > Camelus > Camelus ferus. The sequence continues at coordinate 1,220,391 of NC_045715.1, forward strand.
TGGGGTCGGGGGTGCTTGGACGCGGTCAGCTTTGAGGACAGGCTCAGAGTCTGGCATGAACGCTTTCATCTCACTGTGAGAAACCATCCGGGGCTTTCTTTCACTCTTTGATATCTTTCACGCCTGGGCAGGGTTTTGTCTGTGAACTTCAGATCCGGCCACTTTGGCCCGACCTCTAACCCCCCATGCTGCGCTGGTCTCAGGATACCTCCCCGCCCTCTCCCCTGTGCCCTCCCCAGTCCGTCCCCACTTCCTCCCTTCTCTGGCGTCGCCAGGCCGGCCTCCCTGCCCTCCCCATTCCCAGGACCCCCCACCTAGAGGGGGCACTTAGAAGCTCAACAACCCCCAGCTCAGCGGAAGCCCATGGGGTTTCCTGTGGTCGTGACCCCTAGATTCTCCAAAGAGACTTCAAGCACAGCCCTGTGTGTGCACATGGTTGGGCTGCCAGACAAGAGGCTGGATCCTCAATTAAACCAAAAGGAACTGCGGGAACAGAAGTGGCAAAGTGCAAACCAGCAAGGCAGTTCTGTCCCACAGGATGTGCACAGACACCTGGGCTGGACCTGCCCACGTGCCCACCCCGCACCTCTGCGGGCTCCTCCCTCCCACGGGCTCCGTGTCTGCAGGAGGAGGGCTGGCTCAGAACAGAGTGCAAAGTGCCCCCTTTCCTCCTGTCTTTTCACTCAGAGAATGGGATGTGCAGAGAGCTGGGCATGGGCTCTGAAGAGGACCCTCAGGCCCCCTGACTTGCAGCCCCCTCTGTCCCCAAGCGACTGTGCTTAGACGTAAGCCTTTTGTGACGCCCAGGGCCCACCACATGCACATGTTCCCGGTGCCCCAGGCGCAGAGGGCTCTTTGGCTCCCGACAGCATATAAAGTATACCCAGATCCCTAGGGAAGGCAATTTTAGGTTCGCCTTCTCTTCAGACCCAGAGGCCAACCTGGCCAGAAGCTCACAGTTGCTCCCAGGCTGGCTGGGTGAGTGTCACAGAGATGGTTCCCTGTCCCCTCGGTGCCAGGAGGCCGGGCACACTTCTAACGCATGGGACAAGCCGCCCATCTTTCCACTGGGACTCAACGTCCCAGTCTACCAAGTTACCATCGGTGTTCCTGGAACTACACGTCAGTGTTCAGGAACTGGGGCAGAGAAGCACTGGCAGCTCGCAGTGAGCGCTGAATTTGCAGATAACGAAGTTAGTTCTGGGTGTCTGGAGGTGGGCGCATTCTCTTCCTTTGCCTGAAACCACTTCGGGGAGCCCAGAAGGTCACTGAAATGTGAACTCATCCTTTGCCAAAGTTTCTTCACTTGTCCCCACGGAAATTAAAGGGCAAAGGAATAAACCAACTAATGGTCTTTCATACCTACACAGATTTGGTCAGGCTCCTCCTACAGGCATTTATTACTAACCCATCAATGGTAGGTCCCTGGAGGATTGAGAATTAAGGAGCAGAAATCCCCAAGCACCTCCAGGGAATTTCTGAACTAACAACATAGCGCACGTGAAATGCCTGCAGTATCTGAGCTGGTAACATGCGCCGACCTTGAGGGAGCGGTGGTCAGAGGTGCAGGGAACAGACGTCCTTCTCCAGCCAGCTCCGTTTTCTTCTATCTGCAGAAAATGAAGGACTTCCCGGGTGGGAAGGAACAAGCAATGGTAAAACACCAAAAGCAATCAGAGGAAACAAAAGATAAATGCAGCATTTCCTCAGAGAGCGGCCTGGCGTGAGAGCCTCGCAGACAAGACTGGGCTCACAGCAGAGACGGGGAAAGGCAGCCCTCCTGGCCCAGTGGGGGCTCACATTCTAGCTCCTGGGGGTCCTTTGAAACTTCTAGGTGGCCCCCTGCCCGCCATTCTCAGTGGGGCCTTCCTTTCCAAAGCCCACCACCCTCTTCCAACGCTCTAAGTCTCTCTGAAACAGAAAAGGTTTTCCTGGCGAGAATTCTCCCACCTCCATGCCACTCCTTCCCCCTAGACCTCAGCCAGCGGCCCACCAGTGGCCCCAAGGCCAGGGAAGGCCCTCCCCGTCGGAGTGCCTGGCTTTGCCCACCTGAGAAGTGGGGCGGGGGCAGGAGAGCCTGCTGCTGCCGGCGGGCGGCGGGGGGAGGCTCTACCTCCCCGGCACTGACCAGTGCTCCTTTTGTCACAGGAGGGGAGATGCTAGGTGAGAAGCAACCCGTCCACCCAGCCCCTTCCCACTGGGCTGGGCACCTGCATCCAGGTGCAGAGTGAGGAGTGCACCCTGGGGCCCTGCGATGGCCCCAGAGGCAGAAACGCAGTTCCTTGAGAAAGAACCAGCCCCAAAAGACCATCTGTGCAGGAGTCCCTCTTGATGGGCATCTCTTTTCAGGCAGAGGAGGGTGAAAGGCAGCCCCCAGGCCCCGTAGTCACGTGAGCGTGGCAACTGGGCCCAGGGACTGGACAAAATCCCCATCAACACGCCCAGCTCTGGCCCTTCCCAGACTACCCCGAGGGCCCCGGAGCTGGGCAACGGGGCTTGCGGGGAGGGCAGCAGAGACAGAGGTGAGGGTGCTGCAGGACCAGTAAAGGAGGCCGGGGAAGGGAGCTGCCCACCAGGTGAGTGTTACTGCCTGAGTTGCTTCGGGGCAGGGGTGTGGCGGCAGCTGGTGGCTGGGCCAGCAGGAGGGCGCACCTGTGCCCAAGTCTAGGATGAAACTCGTGCCAAGGCCCTGAGTGTCTCAGCGGCCTCCCTTAGACCCAGTAGCCAACCTGGCCCACGTCTCAGCCTGCCGGCTTACTGGTCCCATAAACAGGCCTTGGTTCTGCAGTCCTGCCCGCCTCCAGAGCTCAAACGATGGTACACTCATTATGAATGGCTTTAGCCCAAGCTCTCTGTGTCTCTGCTTTCTTGTCCCAGCCCACTCCCCTCTCCAGGTCCAGGGGCCCACCAACTCCCAGGCCCAGAGCTGAGCCCTCCAGGGCGGCTATCTCCAGAAGGAAAAAAAAAAGCCATAATCCACCCGCCCGCTCTCAACTCGCGCAGGCACGCAATAAGCAATAAACGTCAGTCTAATCTCTAAATGAGATCTTTTCCCCAAACACAAAAACAACAGAGCCCTGGTCAGGTCTGTCATTTTTCGTACCCCACGCTGAATGCCTTTAAAACTGCCTGAATAAAGACAAGAGGTGGTGTGTACATTTTCTGCACAAATGGTGGAAAGTAACAAAATAAACATCCAAGGTGGGCTTCCACGTACTCACAGCTCTGTCGGCGTTCGCAACAAAGGCCGGAAAAGGACAAAACCTCGGTGTGGAAGGGCATCGGGTTAGAAGTGCACCCTGGGGGCTGGGGCAGGGATGGGCATCCCTCCCTGGAGCATTCATGGCGCCTGGGCATCAGGCCCTAAGCTCCTGGCTCTGAGAGAGGACCCTCTTTCCCCACCGTCCGACCCCGGTGCCATGGAAATACAGCAAAGGTTCAGGAGGAGGAGGAGGACTGGACAGAGACTGCTGTCGACACGCCACCCCCAGAAACCACCCTCTCGTGGGTGGGAGACTCGCAGACAGAGCCAGCACCATGTCCAGGCAGAGGACCCGCCGCTCCTGGGGGAACCACCAGCCAGGTAAGGGAAGAGGCAAGGAAGACAAAAGAAAGTGAAAGTCTGAGGCCAGCATTCAAGCAAGAGTCAAGGTCATCCCAGCAGGCTGAACCAATTTCAAGTCCAGTATTCTATTCATTAAAGAAGGAAAGAAGACAGAGGTGGTCCTCAAACTGAAGTCACAAGACGGACACACCGTGGGGCTCCGGTGGGAGTCACTGCAAAGTGTGTCCTGCGCATTCTCCACTGTAGGGCCCCTCAGCCAAGGCGAGGGGGGTTCGCATTCGGAAGAAGCACCGTTGTCACCACCAGAGAAGCCAACACATCGCGTGTAGTTTAGAAAAACGGCGGGCCCCAACAAGTCCCTGCTGCCCGGGCCCTGCCCCGCCGGCTGTCCCTTCAGGTGCCCCCCCCCCCCCGTGCCCACTTGCCCAAATCGCATCCGTGAGCTCCAGGGCGCAGAGGCCCCTCCCAGGCGGCTAGGCGCTCCCCACCACCCCGCCCCGCAAGCCGAGGCACACATACACAGTCACGGACTCGGGGACATGCACACTTGCACACACACTCGCACACGCGCACACTCCAGCCGCGCGCACACTTCCCATTGGCAGGAGGCGGAGGGCGGGCCCAGGCGGACCCAAAACAAACAACCTGAGCCGGGAGACTGGTCGCCGAGCCGCCGCTTGGCCTCCGCCTGGTGCGCGCCCCGCTCGGGAGCCGCGGCCACCTGGGCCACCTCGCTCTCCACCCCTCTCCGTCCGCGCCCAGGCCCCGCCCCCGCGGAGCGGCGCATGGTTATATTGGGCCGGGCCGAAGGTGGAGGCGAGACGGAGCTGTGGCCAGCCGGCGCGGAGATGCTGCTCCGGAGGCCAGGGGAGGGAAGGAGGCGGCGGGCGCCACGGCCTCGGGGACTCGGCTTCGCGGGCGCTCAGGGCTAAAGGTTGGCACGCGCAGCAGCCTGCACCGTCCCGGGGCCTGGGGCGTCCAGTGAAGGGACCCTCGTCTCAGGAACGGAGGGCGGATGCGCACGCCGCCTTCTCCAGCAGGACCTCCAAGCTCCGCGCGCTCGGGCACCAGAGGCTGGAACGGCAGCCCTGAGCGTCTTCCCCGAAGTCTCTAATCGTCGAACTGAAGACAGAACCCACCCAATTCCTTCCTTTCCGCCCCTCCCTGTTCACCCTCCCAAGAAAAATTCCAGCGGAAGAGGACGCCTGTCCGGAAAGAAACTGTCTCTCGTAAGAGGAGGGCGAGCTCCGGGAGAGAAAGGCGAGGACCTCGGCCTCGGAGCGCCACCCCGTCCCCGGCGCGCGCTGGCCAGGACCGCGCGGAAGAGAAGGGTACGCGCCGGGGAGGGACGGGCTCGGGCATGAAGTTGGAGGTGTTTGGCCCCCGTGTGGCCCTCGGGGACAAGCCAGGGAGTGACCTGGAGGGCGCGGGCGGCAGCGACGCGCCATCTCCGCTGTCTGCGGCCGGCGACGACTCCCTGGGCTCGGACGGGGACTGCGCGGCCAACAGCCCGGTGGCGGGTGGAGGCGGCGCCGGGGCGCTGGCGGACGGCGGCGAGCGGAGCGCGGGCGGCGGGCCGGGCGCCCAGGAGGCGGGCGCGGCGGCGGCGCCGGGGACCGCGGAGGCGGGCGCGACGGGGACGGGCGCGGGGGGCGCGGGCGGCGGCGAGAGCGCGCGCGGCAAGCCGTACACGCGGCGGCCCAAGCCCCCGTACTCGTACATCGCGCTCATCGCCATGGCCATCCGCGACTCGGCAGGCGGGCGCCTGACGCTGGCCGAGATCAACGAGTACCTCATGGGCAAGTTCCCCTTCTTCCGCGGCAGCTACACGGGCTGGCGCAACTCCGTGCGCCACAACCTCTCGCTCAACGACTGCTTCGTCAAGGTGCTGCGCGACCCTTCGCGGCCCTGGGGCAAGGACAACTACTGGATGCTCAACCCCAACAGCGAGTACACCTTCGCCGACGGGGTCTTCCGCCGCCGCCGCAAGCGTCTCAGTCACCGAGCGCCGGCCCCCGGCCCCGGGCTCCGGCCCCCCGACGCCGCCGCGCCACCACCGCCCGCGCCCGCCGCCCCGGCCCCGGCCCCGGCCTCGCCGCGCGCGCGCTCGCCGGCCCGTCCGGAGGGGCGCGCCAGCCCCGCGGGCCGGTTCTCCAGCCCCTTCGCCATCGACAGCATCCTCAGCAAGCCCTTCCGCAGCCGCCGCGCCGGGGACGCGGGCCCCGGGGTGCGCCTGCAGTGGGGCGCCGCGCCCTGCCCGCCGCTGCCCGCGTACCCCGCGCTCCTTCCGGGCGCGCCCGGCGGGGCCCTACTGCCGCTCTGCGCGTACGGCGCGGCCGAGCCGCCGGTGCTGGGCGCTCGCGGGGCCGAGGCGCCGCCCCTCCTGCTGGCGCCCCTGTCCGCCCCGGGCCAAGCCAAGCCGCTCCGGGGCCCGGCCGGCGGCGCGCACCTGTACTGCCCCGTGCGGCTGCCCGACGCCCTGCACGCGGCCCCGGCCCGCGCGCCCGGCCCGCACCTGCCCTGCCCGGGGGAGACGCTCCTGGCCTGAGCGCGCTGGAGGCAGCGGCGGGGAACTCGGGCTCGGGGGTTCTGCCCTTTGCACCCCAGGACAGAGACTCGGAAAGAGAAGTCTCCATCAGACGTGCCTTAAAGCTTACGCGTTTTGACACAAGTGTTTCACTTAGTTCAGAGTATCTCCCCTCGTCTTGCACGTTACAGAGAACCAAAGCGACTCTTCACAGCTGTTTTCGTTTCTAGGCCAAGCCTGTCCCTGCCTGCCTCCACAGAGACTTTCCCTCCCCGCTTACTGCCCAGGCTCTGCCTTATTCCTACTGTTTGTTGCACCTTCCAGTGATTTGCCCCTTTAAAAACAAACCAAGCACATCAGGGAACCTTTCGTATGTCAAGGACATCAAGGACGTGACTACTGCTGGGGGCTGGGCTGGGGGCTCCACGCCCTCCTTGCACGTGGGCCACGCTCACAGGTGAGAGAGGGGCCAGAGAATCTTCAGTCACTTCTCTGATAATGACCAATGTTTCACTGTGCCAAGAGATAAAAAAAATATATATATAGTTGGGTTTTGTAATTAAATTATTTATATATTTTTAAAACCTGAGTGGAAAATGTTGCAGGCAACGGTTAGGGCTCTACGCGCAGTCGGGTTTTCTCTTGACTGTGGTCTCCTTGGGCAAGACAGTTCCTTCCAAGGAAAGTTAACATGCACGTGGAGTGCCAGGACCACTGCCTGCGTGAAAGCAAGTGTGATTTTTATTTTTAATATTATTTTATTTGTGTCTGTGCATATTCGTGTATAAATTTCATGAAACCCAGGCATAGTGCTTATTTTTTAATAAAACTCACGGTTGACTTTAGCACTTTGGAGATGGAGAGCTTTTTACCCCCCAACATGGGTTCAGGTTTGACTCTCAAGAACTTCCTGTGGAGTTCAAAATATTTTCCCAAATGATTCAGGAAAGGTGGAGGCAGTCAGCAGGTTTCCCCACTGTGACAGGACTGCTGTGCGAGTCTCCAGGCTGGGGCTTCCGTCAGGGGGATTCCTTAAACTTTAAACCAATGGCCTCTCTAAGGATTCACTTAAGAGTTATCAAAACAAATGAGAAGGTGCATGCCCTTCACACAGGCCACGGGAATCCTTCAGCGGACAAGTTCAGCTATTAACAATCTTACAGTTAAGCAGGGGTTTTCACATAAATTGGTTCCGATTGTGCTCAAAAAGCTGTATGCAATCTTGGCACAAGACCGTGTTAAACCACTGAAGATTTCTTCAGGGCAGTTTTAAGAGCAACTTGGAAGTCACTTGTTTTTTGGGGTTTTTTGTCAGAACAAAACCATCCACCTTGCTAGGAATGTAGAAGTTCGTGTGGGTGGGAACCCCTCAGTAGGACCATGTCACGCCCCCCTTTTGTGTGAGCATAGCCTCTGTAGAGGTGGGGCTGCCAGGCCTGTTACAGCTGAGATCTGGAGGGTGAAGCCACCCCCCGTGGGGTGGAGACCATCGCCCACATTAAAGATGGAAGGCTCCATCAGAGGAAGTACCAGGCACGGGACGAACGTTTCTCTGTAAATCCAGAGGCAGTGTGGCTCCAGCAGTTCACGGGTTGCAGTGTTCTAAAGGGTAGCACAGAACGAACACTTCAGGGCCAGCCCCACCGTCGTTCCCGAGGTCGGGCAGGTGCCACCTTATCCAGGACAGGAGGATGGCGTGGGGCCGCTGTGTTGTGAGGGAGGGGAGGGAAGTGGAGTTAACTTCAGGGTGCTGCCTTCATCAGGAATGGGAGAAAAAGTCCCATTCCTGAGTCTAGTTAACAAGAAACAAGTCTTGCCTGATTTCGGTCACATCTGCTTAGTAGCCATGGGGGGATAACGGGGGTGAATTGTGACAAAAGGTGCCCATTTCAGTGGAGGTTTGCGCCCACAAGGTCAATAATTAGACCAGAAAGGAAAACTGAAACAGAGGTGGGGGCCTGGGCTCACTGGGTTGAAATGATCAGGACCCCTCGCTCGGTGCTTTGCTTGTCTGGAAAAAACACTAGAAGGTTGGAGGAGAGCCCCCTTCCCCGCAGGGGACCACTCCTCTTTCTGCCAGGCCTCTGGAGGCCAGGTGCTGCCTAGTTTTTACACGGGTTTTTGTAAAGCCACTGTTTTCATTTCAGCATGGACGCCAACAGCAGTTCTGCAAACGGAGACCTTAAATTGCTGCTGATTTATTTACATTGAAGAGCAAGAAGCAGCAATGTGAGGAAGAGGGCTGTGTTCAGTCCACAGCTCTTCTCCCCTCCCCTCAGAAGCCCTTCCTGACGGACGCTCCGGCGTCGGGTCCCCTCCCTTGCTGGGGTCCCCTTCGCACGTCCTCAGGCACCACCAGGTTTTCTAGAGAATGGCCAGGGCCACAGGACCTTTGTGCCCCTGTCTGGTGCCAGGGCCACTTGCAAGCTCCCACCCCCATGATGCTGTGGCCATCACCCTCGGTGGGCTGGGGCCAGCGCAGTGGAGGGTGGGGGTCCTGCTGCTCCACACCCCCAGCCCCGGGAACTTCAGCCTCCCCTGAAGCAGGCGGGGCAGGTTCCGTACGTGACCAGCCACGACGAGCCCATGAGAAGGGTGACCCTGCCAAGGCCCACCCCTCCCGCATCCGCCCAGAAAATCTGGTTCCTCCTCTGTACCCCAGGACCAGGATCGCTCGGTGGGCAAAGGGCAGGGCCTGTGCCTCCCTGGCCCCCAGCCCCTCAATCCCCCACTTCCTCAGCCCATCCCCCTCCCCCCGGTCCCAGCCCATTACCCTCCCCCTCCTCCAGCCCATCCCCTCCCCTTGTCTCACCCCACTCCACCCCCACCTCCCAGCCCATTCCTCTCCCCCAGCCCACCCCGTCCCCTAACCAGCCTCAGTTGTCTCCGCAGCCTCCAGGCCGCAGGGGCCAAGGCCCACCTGTGCAAACACCAGGCCACCCAGAGCAGCTGACCCTAGGCCAAGGCAGGGGCATGGACCTCAGGGTGGGGATGAGTGTCTGTTTGGTTTGGGAAACACCCTTTGATACCTGGGAGCCAGGGGTGTGGGCCAGGGCGCCCGGGTCAGTTTTCAAAGACTCCCACGAACACCCTGCCCCCGACTCCGCGGGGAGTGCTTTGCAGTCCCCTCTCCCAGCCCCCTGAGAAGAACCTTCCAGGCCTGGGGGCTACAGCTGTGGAGAGACGTGCCGGACCCACCCACTTGGGTCCAGCGGCCCTCAGCCTGAAGGGCCTGGACCCACCCTGATGGCCCGGCCGGCTCTCCCCCCAACCCGGGATCAGTCCGCTGCCTTGGGGGCTGAAGAGCTCTCCCAGACACGGGGGCACAGAGCAACCGCTGCAGCCACCACTGCAGATGGCCCCTCCAGGCCCTCGGCTCAGGGTCACGAGCTAATGCAGGCTCCCTCTAGAACTGAGTCGGGTTCTTGGTCCCACGTGAACTCCCAAAAAAAGGAAAAGAGAAATGGAGGAAGCCTCCCGTTGGCAGATGAAGATGCGCTCCTGGCGGGTTGGGAGGGGACGTAAGAGGGGGAGGGAGGGGGAGGGGCCTGGGGGAGAGGGGAGAAACGGGGAGGGGCAAGAGTTGGGGAGGGGGAGGGGCTCCCCAGAGCTGGCCGCGAGCTGGAAGCACCGAAGGAGAGTCTCCCACACCCAGTCAGGGTCCGCCGCCGCAGGTTCACGGACTGGACCTTTTTCAGCCTCAGGGAATGTGGGTTCACACACCAAGTACAAGGTCACATCCATTGGCAGAGAGGCCCTAATCTTACGATGAGAAGACAGGGGCCATGGAGCAGCTTAAACCCTCCTTCCCGACAGACCCAGGTGGGAACCAAGACCCGACTCCGGTTCAGGATTCTTCTCACTGCAACACAATTACCTGGGTAATTCAGACCAAACACACTTTGGCCTGAACTTAGCTGAGCTATTCGGTTCACTTTTATTCAATGGTAGGCAAGCTTCCCAGACTGGAAAGTGGGCTCTTCCACTACTGAGAACTCGTATCCACCCACCGTCCTCTCCTCTCTCCTGGGGGACCTGGACCTGGAGCGTGGGGCGTCCCAGACCATAAGCGTCACAGTGTGAGGGGTCCCCACCAGGCCGAGGGGGGGCAGGCGGGATCCGGTGCTGAGAGGGTCTCAGAGCCATGGTGTGGGTGCCGCTCCACACGCCCCGCTCTCTGGGGACAAGTGTGAACAGGGCTGGGCTCCCACACACCTCTCCACCTTCCCAGGACAGCAAACGGCCCCTTTCCCACCCTGGAAAGAAAGGACTTCTTACAATCATTTGCCTTCGGTTTTTAGCCTAAAACTGCCAACATGAGGCACTCACGTGACTGACAACTTTCCTGGGTGTTGGGGGCTCTGTGGGCGCCAGACATACGAGGGTCTTGCTCGTCTGTTTCCCTGCTCTCGTCCTTCAGATCGTAACAGCTGAGCTTCGCCTGGGTTCTAGAAATTAGGCCCCAAAAGGCCTTCAGGAAACGTCTCCTGCTTTCTGATGCCACTGTATGTCTCTTAAGTCACAGAGCTCACAGTTCTCTGATGAGACCATTAAACTTCTGTTACGCTTTGACAACCTAATTTGTTAATTCTTCATGTTGTCGACAAATGGCCCTAACGTGTGTCTTTTGAGAAGATCGTGATCAAAAGCCATAAAAATCTAACTTCCCCTGATGCGAAGTCCTCTTTCAAACTGGCAGAGACTCAGACGTCACCCTCTCTGTGCCCGTCTGCTCGGCACCGAGGCGGGCGGGCGATCAGACGCAAACGCTGCTCCTGCCACTTGTCACCTTGCGCACAAACCGGAAGGACGGCCCTAGCCCTGGTTTTGGCGAGCTTCAGCCAAACACACGTAGGAACTTCACGCCACCCTTCCCTGCCACTCCTGGACTCCCCGTGCCACTCTTTTCGGGAAAATCTGGGCTTAGAAGACTTGCCACAACTAAGCCTTCTATCACGTGAGTTTGGAGCCGTAATAACAATCCAGTCCACATCCTTGACGTGGACGTGTCGTTTCTGATCATCAGTTTCTAACCACGAGGGGGAAGGTAGACAGCCCTGCAGCCCTTGGCCAGCTGAGCTCACTGCGGCCAGACGTCCGGGAAGGCTCAACCTCGGAGGGGCCGCTCAACGAGGAACTCAAATGCAAGTTCGCAGAAGTCGAGCCTAAACTCTGGCTGAGTCCCTCGCCGCCGGGCGACCTCAGGAGAGGATGAGAGGATGGAGCCAGGCCCCCCACGCGCCCTCTCCCCTCACGGCTGTCACAGATGTCGTGCTGGCCAATGCTTGTTCTTTCCCTTAGAATCAGTCAGCTCGGGAGCAGACGTGTATTTCCGGGACAAGCTTCCTTACGACGTTATTGAACATAACGGGAGCTCTCACAGACACAGTGAAACACACACCTCGTCGTGTAACGGGTCACAATCACGGGTCTCCGAAAACACCTCCCCGTGTGTCCTCAGCTGCTTTAGTTTTGCACAAAACTCCAACTCTCAGAATGAGATGCGAACCACCAACACGCTTATTTCACAGATGGGACAAAGGCTGAGGGGCTGAGCTGTTCTCACGTGGATTCGTGATGCGCACAGACACCCGAGGCTGCGCGCCTGGCCCGGAGGGGGCTCTCAGCCCAGCACGTGGACCCTGGGAAGAGGGATCGGCGCAGCCCTTCATTTGGTCAAGAACAAAGTCCAAAGTTGCCACAGCCCATTCTCAGGGCAGCAGAGTCCACAGAACCCAAAGACGCCGCCGGCACCGGGGACGCCGGGCAGGGGAGTGGGCGAGCGCACGGCCATGCAGAAACGTGGCAGGAATGTGAACGCTGAAATAAAACCAGTGAGGGAACTCGGAAGGGGGGCAAAGCTGCAAACTAGAGAAAAGCCCTGAAAGCACCAACCCAAAGGGTCGCAGATACTACTTGACAGAGTGTGTTGCAGACACGGCCTCAGGCCTGGGGAAAGCAGGAACGGTGAGGCCACACAGTCCCTGCAGGGACCCACCTCCCTGTGGGGAGGCAGCGTCTGCGCCTGCCGGGCGGCGGGCCCTGTCATGGGTCCCGGGCCTGGGGCAGCACAAGCAGGCTTCTGTCCCCAGGACGCTGGACCAGCCCGAGCGGCTCAGTGGCCCCCGCTGCAAGTCCCAGCTCCTCTCCTCGGGGAGAACCCCCCACCAGCCCTGCTTTGGTCACATTCGTCCGCATTTCTGTCCCTGGGGCCCTCAGTGCCATCCTGCGGGGTTGGCCCAGACATGGTGCCAGGCCTTCCCAGTGCAAACGGCCCTCCTGCCACCAGCCCCCTGGGACACCCACAGTGCAGCCAAGAGGATGTGGGGACGCAGAAGCCGGGGTCATGTGCGGTGGGGTCAGCGCTGCCCAACAGCGCTCTCCCCAGGGAGAGACCTCACACAAAGATGGGCACTCCAAAAGCAGGGGCCACCAAGCTCGGAGACATGAGGCACCTCCAGAACTTGGCTGAGTGAGAGGAGCCAGTCCCAAAAGGTCACCTCTGTGTGATTCCACGTGTGACACTGAAAAAAGGCAAAGGGACAGAAATCAGATCCTTGCCAGGGGCTGAGACGGGGCTGCTCTCGGGGGCTCAAGGCGACTTGGGGAGACAAAAATAGGCTTCATCTCGATGGCGAGATGGTTTCACAACTGTATACCTTCATCCAAACTCAGCTCCAAACACCTAAGGTGCATGTGTTGCTGTTTGCAGGTTATACGTCGTCACCTGACCTAACAAACGCTCCTTCGGAGAGTGAACCAAGACACGCTGGACGGCCCACACCAGGGACATTTCCCAATCACAGCTTAAGTTAAAGGAAATAGAGCCTATACATGGAACATTGGCTAAGCGGACAGAGTCAGGGGATTTGCGAAGGGAAGACAAACGTCCCCGGGCCTCTCAGGTCACACAGGGCTCGGCGCCCCTTCCCCACGCTGGGCCAGGCAGCCCTGTGGCACCGGTACCACCCCACTTGCACACGGGATGGTCTCAGCGGGACGCCACCCAGGACCTGCCTGCCTGTGTTCCTCCACGCTCAGGTGCACTGGTCTCTCCATCTGGCCAGCTGGCCGAGAAAGGACTGAGGGACCGAGTGGAAGAGGAACAGCTTCCCTGTGTCCCACCTCCGCCTGGAGCCAGGCTGAGTTCACAGAGCAGCTCCTGGGCGAGGCCGCCAGTTTGAGGCCTGGACCAGTGCCCAGCTCCCTGCAGGGAAGGGTCACCAAGAAGGGCCCAGACTGAGACCCCCAGGGCGAGGTGCCCCAGGCCCACCCTGCCCAACACCTCAACACCAACACCAGACTCCGGAGAGCAGCCCTGAGGGGAAGAGATCATGCACACGCAGTCGGTCCTGCCCCCCTGACCCCGGCCTGCACCCCAGTCCTGCAGTCACAAGCCAGGGTGCGGGGAGGTGGGGCCCACGGGACACTTGACCCCGATAGCAGTTACTCAAGTCAGCAATCTGAACCGAGGTAATTATTGGTTCTCATAGTTATTAGCTGAACCCCTTTTGAGTAATAGCCTCTGGGGATATTTACAAACGCAATAAAGACTTCATCACTGCTAAGTACAAAATGACGCGGCCCTTTCTGGGTTTTGGCTGAAGCACGCCCTCAGGCCCGTGCAGCGCGTCTGCCCGGGTTTGGGAAGGTGAGGGCTGCACCGCACCCCCTCTCCCACCCTGCCCTGTGACCCCTCGCCTCTGCTTCCTACGACGCCAACTGGGAATCAGTCAAGATACCCCAGAGTCCAGACCTCAGGCTCGTAGCCCCGGAAGGACCTGTGGCAGACAGAGCTGTCTGGTGTCCCCTGGGCAGCCACCCCTTCAAGCCGTGCCCTCAGCAGCCAGAGGGCCTGAGCTCACTCACGTGGGCCTTGGGAACAGCTTGCCCGATGGGCCTCTCTTAACGAGTCACAGGAAATTGAAACCAGCCCATCTTTTAGTCACAGCTGATTCCACAGCATCACGTCCTGCCATCTGGGGCCGGCCATGGGCTGTGTGCAGCGTGATTCACGGACGGGCCCCAGGGCTTGGCGGGGCGAGGCCTCCCTCCCCATGTCTCTGCCCACCAGGCCGCCCACCCCCAGCTGCGCTCTGCTCAAATATCACCGTTGACTCATTCTGTTAAGTTACAGGATAAACACGGGGCCTAAGTTCTCCAAGAGGGAAAAGAGAACACAGGCCTGGGGAGACCGAGGCGATCCTGTTCCGTCGCAGACACGACCCCCTCCTCACAACGTGGTTGCCGTGAGTGTGGGGCCTGTGTGCGCCGGCTTGCTGGCCTTGAAGTACGTGCCATCCACAAAAACACAAATGGCTGAGTCTTCCAAAACTTCTTGGTGCCAATTTTAAGCTTTTATCTTCCATGTTTCACTAGTGGAGATGCTAGGTATGAGAGAAACACTTCTGGTAACCAGCAGTGAGCTCAGGTAACCAGCAGTGAGCTCAGGTAACTAGCTCAGGTAACCAGCAGTGAGCTCAGGTAACCAGCAGTGAGCTCAGGTAACCAGCTCAGGTAACCAGCGGTGAACTCAGGTAACCAGCTCAGGTAACCAGCAGTGAGCTCAGGTAACCAGCGGTGAACTCAGGTAACCAGCGGTGAGTTCAGGTAACCAGTGGTGAACTCAGGTAACCAGCTCAGGTAACCAGCAGTGAATCAGGTAACCAGCTCAGGTAACCAGCAGTGAGCTCAGGTAACCAGCTGTGAATCAGGTAACCAGCTCAGGTAACCAGCAGTGAATCAGGTAACCAGCTCAGGTAACCAGCAGTGAATCAGGTAACCAGCGGTGAGCTCACACCACGCAGTGAACAGGTAAGTTCTGCTGCTCACAGACCCTATGTAATCAGCTCTCCCTCTGGGCGGTCACTGTTCCTTTGTCCGAGGATATGAAGTGATACACATTGTGCACTTGAATAAATTTGCTTTTGAATTCCTTCCACAGATCATGCTGCTCCTGCCTCAGCCTTTTATCAAAGTTAGAAAGCAAACTCAGACTTAACCAAACACACAGTGCACACTTAGCAGTCAGGCTCCAGGGAAGTGGGGGTGATGGTCACCTGGGAGGGGCCGTGGCCCTGCTCGCCCCCCCCTAGCCTGGCTCTGGGTCCAGCCACTGGCCCTGAATCAGACACTACCTGAGGACGCCAGTGACCACTGCAGGCACACAGATCAGCTTACAGCCTCTGTGCCCTCGCAGGCCTCAGGAACAAGCTGGCTCAAACAGTCTGCTTCCCAAATGTCCTGCCTGTGAGCTCTGTTACTGCAGCCCCAGTGAACTGGTGGGCACCCCCAGCAAAGCTCGTGTTGCTCTCCTGGCGGGGGCCCAGGCAATGTCTACTCTGGGCCTGCGGGGCCCCTCTCGTTAGGGCCAGAATGAATGGTGTCACTCCTTTCACTGAGCCCCTGGGAGGCCTCCCCGGGCAGCAGGCTGGCGGTCAGCAATGCTCCACCCAGAGGGGTGCGGTGAGAGGCAGGGACACAGCGCAAAACCCAGCAGGGATGGAGCTCTGAAGCAGGGGGCAGGAGGCCGGGGTGAGCACGTGGTCATTCAGTCCTCAATACCGTGCACAGGGAGGTAACGGGCGCTGTTCCCACCACAGTCATAATGATGCCGTGTGTGGGGCGCAGCTGTTCCTCCCCAAGGGAAGGGAAGTGTCTTCAGGAAAGGGTATGTTTCTAGAGTGCTCGAAGGCCCCGAGGGCAGCTGGAGCTGGACTCCAGGGACCACCAGGTTTGGGAGCCCGTAGGACATCCAAGTGAAGCCATCTACTCGATGCGTGTCTGAGGTTCAGGAAAGACTGGGCTGGAGATGTAGACGGGGAAACGCCGGCACACAGACCATTTTTACCACCATAGAAATGATGTTGTGCAGGGCGGCGTGGGTGGACTTGGGGTACAGTGGACTTCGCTGGAAATCAGTTGAAAGAAATACACAAAACACCAAATTAAGCTTATATCCAAGATGGGGGTGAGGGGAGAAGGCAAGAATAAGGCAGTTCCTGAGATGAAGAGCGTCTTGAGCAGAGGGAGGGTGAGAGCCAGGCTGTCAGCCGGGGGCAGGGTGGGGGCGGTCAGAGATGGTGGGGCTGACCTCCCAGCAGGACTGGCGGCCACCGTGGGGCCGGTCCTCTCAGGACCCCGAATGATGGAGAGGACGGGTTAGGGAAGAGCTGAAGAAGAAAGAGTCTAGAGGTCACTCTTTCTTTTTAAGGAAGAAAACGAAAAGCCTGAACACTCTTCAGTGACTGTCAGGGGGAAGGAGGGGTGCAGCCGCTGGAGAGCGGCAGGTGGGGCTAGACCGGGGGGGCCCCATCGGACACCAGGCCCCTAACGGAGCCTCACAGACACCTGGCCAGTGGGTAGGGGTCCGTCCCCAGGCCCCTGCCAGCCCTCGGTTCAGCCTGAGGCTACAGGTGGCCAGGTGGGGAGCGCTCCTACCCCCAGGTGCCCTGTGGACCGTCCTGGGAGAGCCGGAACACCTGCTGGGACACCAGCTGGGGACGGGATGGTGGCTCTCGGGGACCTTAGATGTAAGGCTTCCCTGGTAAATGGCAGAACTGCTGAAGGGGGCAGAGCATGGCTGACATGGATTCCTCACGCTGGCAGGGGATTAAACTTCCACCGGAGAGCGTCCTGGCTCACACTGTGGGCTCCTGTCTTTAGGGGAGGGGACAGTAGTGTGAGGCTCCAGGAGGACCACAGGGTGTGGGGTCACATCCCTGTGTGATCGCACACCAGGCACGTCGACAGCCCGAAGCCCTGTACCTCCATCTGTAGGGCAGGCATAATGGAACCGGCCTTGGGGAGCTCGCAGGGGCGCTGGGACTACATCCAAACTCATACACTCACGTCTGCTTGTCGGACACAGACACAGACGCAGACGCTGGTCGGTGTTAATGGCAGTGAAACAGCTTGGCCCTTAATGACAATATCAGATCCTCGTCAATCAGCTTACAATTACCACGCAAATCACACAGTTTTCCGTGAGACACAGACACTTTGGGGGGAAGAGCTCCTCAGCTCCTGTTAGCTGAGCTACCTGGAATTTGACCGACAGGATTATATTATTTCTGTTGCAAACCCAAGGATGTGGGTCTTTGCCAACATGCCTGTCACATCACTCGTGCCGAGAAACAGAAACCTTCAACGCTACTGGCTGTGCAGTCAGCCTGCTTGGTCGTCAAAGGAAAGATGCCCCCGTGTTTGGGGACCGTGGGGGGGAGATCTCAGCCATGCCGTGAGCAAGAGCTCTTGAACTTCCCACAAGAAGTTCTGTCAAAACAAGGACGCCCACTGCGGAAATGCTGTTCAAAGGAGAGTAACAAGGAGGCTGTGTGTTGCTTCTCTCCTTGAGCAGAGCGGGGTGGGCGAAAGAGAAGCAGAACGCACCTGCTCGGCGTTCGAGCCCAGCGACCCGTGCTCACATTCACACAGTGGAAGGAGAAATAGGCTCACGCACGTCAGTGGTTTTGTCATTCTATTTAATTTTCTGTCTTTAGCTCACCTTCAATCTTTTCTTATTACTGAAGTGGAGTCAGTTTACAACGTCGTGTCAACTTCCGGCGCACAGCGTGGCGTCTCCGCCACACACACACGTACGTGCATTCGTTTTCACGCTCTTTCTCGTCATAGGTTACTGCAGGACGTTGACTGCAGCTCCCCACGCTCCACAGGTAGGACCTTGTTGTTTCTACTTTATACACAGATTCTGTCATCTTAAGTTGGTGTTTTTCTCGTCCCACCAGAAGCCCTCAGTCTTCCGTTTTTCTCAGTCTCTTTTTCGCCTTTCCTCTTGGAAGCCTCCTTCAAAATACAGCCCCATAGCCTCCCGACCTGGAAACGGGCCGAACCCCTGATCCCAGAAGAGAATGAGGCAAGTTCCTGCCCGGGTCCTACAACAGCCTGTCTGAACCCTTTTCTTTCCGAGGGAGCAGAAAGCCCCCACCGGCGGCATCACGCAGGCCTCCAGGCTGGAGCAAAACCACACAGAGCCAACAGGACCTCCCCAGCCAAGCCCACACCTCACACCGCACAGCAGGACGAAGGGCCAACAAGCACAGGCACCCACGCTGAGAGCAAGCCCGCGGGGCCCAGGAGGACGGCACGGGAGACTGAGGCCTTTTCTGCGCGGGTGGGGCTCCCAGGAGCCTGGGGGAGCCCTAGGTACTATCCAGGGAAAGCAGGCGAATTTGACTCCATAAACACCATCAATTCCTACGTCCTTAAAAGACAGACAAACAGGGAATGTATTTGTGGCCTAGCTGACAAACAAAGGCTAATGACAAACAAAAGCTTTTTTCAATCAAATTTTTAAAACTACTAAAAGCCCAACAGAAATGAACAGTGGCCAAGACCAGCAAGTTTCCACCGAAAAAAAAAAAAAATGCAAATTCTCCATCAACATCCTTCGTAGTATAAATGCAAATTAAAAAATAACAAACTGCCATTTTTTGTCTCTTGGCAAAGATTTAAAAGCTGGATAGAGGTGGATTTGGTGAGCTTTGGAAGAAATCGGCTGTTCCCGTAATGTTAATGGGGTTGTAAACTGGGGCAACCTTTTTGCAGGGCAATTGGGCAATGAATGTCTATTAAAATGTAAAATGCACATAACCCTTGGCCCAGCAATTCGATGGCTAGGAACTTACCCCAAGGGTATGCTCTCTCCACTGCGTACTGTGCACTGAGACCGGTGGTGCAGCTCTGTGACCTCCCAAACTGGAGGAGAGAACTGACATCCAGCCTACAAATGAGGTGACATTACCTGAGACGCGACCTCACAGGGGACCTCTCAGTGGTGAGGGAGTGACTGTTATGGAAAGACGTCTGCTACATGCACAGGCCGCGGCCCATTCACTGCACGGAACTTCATGTGTGTCCACACGCACAAGCGCTCATGCAGGAAATGTCCAGAGAGCTTTGCATCAGGCGCTCAAACTGCAGAGTTACCTCTGGGTGACTGATAAGGAGCTGGGCGCGGTGAGAGCAGTTTATCTTTCATCTTACACGCTTTCATTCGGATTGGAAGAGCTATTTTTACCATTACTGTGCACTGCTTTGCAATGTAAACAAGCATAGTTTACTAAAAGGGAAAGAAAGCAAAAGGGAGAAAAAGAGAAAGAAGGCAGAGGTGGGACAGTGGCGGGTGGGGGCAGAGAGGCTCTCGTCCTTCTGAGCAGGTGGGCCCTCTGCCTGCTTGGATGGAGGCAGGCACCAGCACACTTTAAACCTCAGCAATCTTAGCAAACTTCACAGACACAAATCCTGGTAACTTCTGTAAAGGAGACAAGGGAGTGCCGGGCTGCTGGGCCTGTCCACGCTCTCCCTGGTCCTGCAAGCCGCCCCAGGATAAAGTCCTCACAGGCTGGAGGCCAGGCGTGACTCCAGAAGGCAGCCGGCATTTCTTCCCACAGACGCAAGTCTGTGTTTTGCCTGATGGGCTTGTCCCCATCCCCAGACCCCACGGTGACAGGGGCCACAGAGCACACAGCTGCAGAGAGCTTGCCAGGCTTTGCAGAGACGACAGGGACATCTAGCCCTCCCCACCCCCCCGTCCAGGGAGGCAGAGGGAGCGCTCCCCGGGGCGCGCGTGGCAGCGGCGGGGCGGGTTACACGCCTCTGCCAGTTGTGCGGGAGGTTCCACCAGCTAAAGGAGCTTTGTTTTTCTCCCTGAAGATTCTGGTTGCTGACCTGGAAACTACATTAATTTTTTGCACTAATTTTTTAAAGTTAAAACCATATTTGAGGTCTATTTAAGAAGGTAATGGGTTGGCACAGAGGATGTTTTTTTAAGAACTGTTTTTTAAATATTGACCGACTTTCAGAGGGCTTAAACCTTCTGTGGGAAAGGAGGAAAGTCCAGACGTGCCTCGGGGCCGACCTCTGCAGAAGGGTCAGACCCTCTAGGAACGGCAGTGGGCCTGGCGCCTCCACACCTGACCCAGCCCACACTGAACTCTGGGGCCGGGCCGAGCTCACCGATGCTCTGCTGCACCCGCAGTTTAAACAGCTTAAACATTAACGAGCATGTAAAGGGACGGGGCTGCAAGCAAGTCCCGGCTGGATTCTGTAATTACTTCTTGCGCAACGGCAGGCGGGTCGGGTCTCTGCCGACCGCAGGCTCCCGGGCCGGGCACGAGGGCCAGGGCTCTGCCAGGTTGCATAAGCGTCTCCATAGCAGAGCAGTTAGTCACAAGCAGCAGAACAAAGGGCCATTCTGAGCACGGCGTCAGTGCATCTGCTTCCTGGAAGGGACACGAGGCTTGCACCCCCCAAGCCCTGAGCAGGGGTCCCGGGGGCTGGGAAGGAAAGCCGGAGGCACCAGGAGGCGGCAGCGGCGGGTGGAGCATCCGCTCCCAGCCAACTCTGCGGGCACCTTCTGCTCCTGCCACCCGGTGCTTGCTGGGGCTGCCACTGTGTGTCCCCAGATCAAGCTGTTCTGTCCCGACCCATTGGCCCTGCACCTCCCCGTGGCCTCGGAGTTTCCCAGCCTCCTGTCCTGTCCCCATCTCCTCCTCATCAGCGCCATGCCGCACGGTTCTTTTCCGTCAGAACAAGTATTTATGAAATCTGGGTTTTAAAGTGTTGCCAGCGTGGCTGCTTCTAACAAAACGAACACAGAGAATCTGAATTTTAGGGGCAGAGAACCGGCTTTAGAAATCATCTCGTCTAGTCCACTGAGGTTACAGACGAAGAGACTGAGGCCGGAGGAGCCAAGAGGCTGCCTTGCAAACCTGCAGGCCTGTGAAGGCCCTGCTGTGCCTTTACTCTCAACTGCGCAGCTACGCTCACACGCTCCCATCTCAGGGATGAATTCAGCGTCTGCCTGAAGCCTCCACTGGCCCGTCTGTTCACTAGAGAGCCCGGCCTTGCGTGTGGGCGAGGAGATAGTCTTGGCAACACTGCAGCCTGCAGGTAAGTCTGCAGATGACAGCTGTTCACCTGGACGGAGCCACCTGGCGGCACAGGGCCCCGCCTCCGGCAGTCCCACCCCCCGGCCCTGCTCCAAGCAAGCTGTGCAGAGACGGTGACAGGGCCACTCTGGGTTTGGATGGATGTGCTGGGGCCAACGTGTGCTTGTTCCTCAGAAGCACATTTGCAAAAAATCTTCAATTTCCCAGTTTTGCCAAGAGATTTGGGTCTTGTCACCTGGGGTTTACAGACGAGGCCCCTGAGGATGGAAAACGGCCGTGAGTCCCCTTCTCCTCCTCTGCCACAGCGGCCGTCAGCCACCCAATGCCGGCAACAGAGGCAACCAGGCACTTCCCTGGTGTGAGAGCCAGAGCAGCCTAGATCGGGGGTGCCCTGGATGCTGAGTGCCCAGGTTTTCATGCTCCCCAAATGTCTTTAAGAGAACACAGAGACGTGCAGGCTAGAGACCTAAGTCACAGGGAGTTTCAACAGACTAGTCAGGTGTACCCCACGGTCCAGTCAATGGATTAGCATCCACCCAGAGGCAGGTCCCTAGTGACAGACGGAAGAATTCTCTCTCACCATATTGCCAATAAACTGGACGGAAGCACCCACAGAGCTCTGCTCAGGTGTCACCAGCTGTGAGGTGACACCCTGCTCTCTCGCCTCCCTCCCTGCTCTGCTCCCTGCTTTATCCTCCTCCTTGGCCCTTGACACGACCACATCACCCATGTGACTTATTTATCTTTGTTTAATGTCTGTCTTCCCTACTTGAATGAAAGCTACAGGAGAACACAAATTCCTTTCTGTTTTGTTCACCACTGGGCCCCCTGAGCTCAGCACAGAGCCTGCTTAGTGTAGGGTACGCAGTTGACAGTCACCAGATGGATGGGTGGGGGAGGGGGGAGGAGGGGGGGGGGGAGGGGGACGGGAGGGGGGGGTGGAGGGGGGGAGGAGGGGGGTGGGGGGGTGTGGATGGGTGAGTGCGTGGAGGGTGGGGGGGTGGATGGGGGATGGAGGGGGGGGTGGAGGGGTGGATGGAGGGGGCGGGATGGGTGGGTGTGGATGGGGGGATGGGGGGTGGAGGGGTGGATGGAGGGGTGGGGGGAGGGGGAGGGAGGGGGTGTGGAGGGTGGATGGAGGGTGGGGGTGGATGGGTGGATGGAGGGGTGGTGGAGGGGGGGGGGGTGTGGATGGGGGGATGGAGGGGTGGATGGGTGGTGGGGGGGGGTGGATGGGTGGAGGGAGGGTGGTGGATGTGTGGAGGGGTGGAGGGGGGGGGGTGGATGGGTGGATGGAGGGGTGGTGGGGGTGGGGGGTGGATGGGTGGATGGAGGGGTGGATGGGTGGATGGAGGGGTGGGTGGATGGGTGGATGGAGGGGGTGCTGTGGATGGGTGGTGTGTGGATGGGTGGATGGATGGGGTGGATGGGTGGATGGAGGGGTGGGGGTGGATGGGTGGATGGAGAGGTGGGTGGATGGGTGGATGGATGGGTGGGTGTGTGGATGGGTGGGTGTGTGGATGGGTGGATGGGTGGGTGTGTGGATGGGTGGATGGAGGGGTTGGTATGTGGATGGGTGGGTGCGTGGATGGGTGGATAGAGGGGTGGATGGAGGAGTGGATGGGTGGATGGAGGGGTGGGTGGAGATATTAGATGTGAAGATGACATACAGTCTGGGGAGCAAGAGAAAATGCTGGATGACAAGGCCAACAACCAGAAGAATCTTGACAGGTGAACCTCACAGGCTGTGTAAATCAATCCCACACTTATTCTTCAGGAAAACAATTGCACAAGAATGAGATGGGAAAGATAACAGGGCTAAATAACAGCACGTGCAAAACTGACAGCACCTCGGAAGACGGCCAACCCCGTCTGAGTCAAAAATGACGGCAGCTGTCAGAGAGCGCACTCTGTCCCCGGGTGCGAGGTGACTACTGGGATAATCACCGTTGTCTGTGCGCACGTGTGCCCACACACGTTCCTTCGTGTGAACTCACATCTTTTCATACCAACGCGCGCTATTCCTGCGGACGCGGCTGTTCCCTGCAGCTTGGCCTCTAAGAGCAAAGATGAGAAACCACCTAATTGTCCACCAGTAGGAACCGATGTGCCCTGGAGACGGAACAGCCTTCAAGTGAGGAGGACTCTTAAGCACTTACGAGTATCTCAGGCAGGCAGGTGAGTGGGGGGAGGGACAGCGCTAAGAGAAAAGAAGAGAAATGCCCGTGTCCGCTGAGCCGTCAGTCAGAGCCGTGCCCCCAGGCTGATCTCTGGCCGTGAGCAGGGGCGTCGTCT
Organism: Camelus ferus; assembly: GCF_009834535.1. Lineage (NCBI taxonomy): Eukaryota > Metazoa > Chordata > Mammalia > Artiodactyla > Camelidae > Camelus > Camelus ferus. The sequence goes on from NC_045715.1 coordinate 1,243,690, forward strand.
GAGAGCCCGTCAGATATGCAGACCCACTGGCACAGAATTTGCGTTTTAATAGGATTCCCAAATGATTCCTGCACACCTTAACTTCCGAGAAGTGCTCTCACCCCGCCTCATCCACACCCCCGGAGGGCCTGCCAGCCTCTCCCTCCAGCCCCCCTCCTCGCCGTCCTTGTCCCGGAGGCCAGGGAGCCGTGGGCATCCCAGTGGCCTTGGGGCCGTAGCTGAAAGACTCTCCAGGACACTGTCAGGAGCATGGGCTTTTACAGGGCCCTCCTGATTAGCTCCGAGGTGCCCACAGCTCAGGTGACACTGCTGTCAGCTGACTTTGGCCGACTCCGTTTTCCACAGGGACATCTGGAGGTAGAAGTAATTTGCTCTTGCTGGTCACACGGCTCAGGTCAGGATGCCTGCTGCAGCCAGTCCCTGCTGGCTGGGGGTCACTTTCTGTTGTCCCCATCTCGGTGTTCAGCCCAGCTGGTGCAACCCCATTCTCCTCCAGGGACATGCCACAGGCAATGTTAACCTCCAGACCACCCAAGGATTCTTCCCAAATTCAGGATCACCTGCCAGAACGAGGAAGGCGGTGGGGCACTAAGCAGCAGTGACATCAGAGGGACCCATCCGTCCTGGAGCTGTCAGCTCACGTGGCCCAGCCCCTCTTCCCAGAACTGAGGACGCCCCGTGACTTTCTCCTCCTCCAGCCAGGCGGCCAGTCTCTGCGACAGCCCAAACCAGGCAATGACAGGCAGCCTGTGGTCCTCGCCCCGCCAGTATCTTGGAGCCAGAAGCAAAGCACACACATCGGCATCACGCCGCGTGGAGGGGAGTGTGTCTGGCTCATGCCTTGTGGCCATGGTGACATGCAGCTCACACTGTCCACGGGTTGCTGTGGGTCTCAGAGGTCCCGCTGATCATCGGTACCCCCATGACCAGGAAGTCCCCGCTCTGGAAGTCAGATCAGTTGGAGAAAAAAATGTGGAATTCTTTCTGATTCATTTCGGAAATAATGAAGATCTGTTTGATGGAGCTGTGGAAAAACTCTGCGAGGGGTCCAACCACCGGCTCACAGGACAGGACGAGGCCCTGCGGGTGGACGTCCACCCATGAGCTGCGCATGGCGCTGGGGGGGTGCAGCCTCGTGGACCAGCCCGACGCAGCCTTTCCCAGCTCAGCTTCGTAGCTCACTCCATCGCTTCCAGCACAAGAACCACCTTTCCTTCCCGTACAGACTTTAATGTGTCTTACAGCTGACGTACAATGTTTATGGGGCAGTGTTTCCTTCGTTCTGAAAAGCTGTACTTCAACTGAAGATTTATCCCCTCGACAAAGAAGGGAGGTCCCCCGCCCCGCACCTGGCACCCACGGCAGCTGCACCCACCACAGGCTGCCAGCCATCAGGCCACTGAAAGACAGAGGGGACCTTAAACGCACGTTGCCAAGTGGAAGAAGTCAGTCTGAGAAGCCTGCACGCTGTGTGACTCCAGCTACAACGTCCTGGAGAAAGCAAAACTACGGAGGCAGCGAGAAGACCGGCTTCTGAGGGGCTTCCGAGGAGCAGCGCAGGGGGTTTGAAGCAGTGACGTCGCACTGTACTGGTAAACCATAGACCTTGTTCATACTAACGTGCTGGTATTGTTTCCTCACTTGTAACAAATGCCCCACAGAAATGCAAAATGTTCATAACAGGAGAAACTGGGAGCGAGTTAGGGGGTAACTGGGAACGCTCGGTACTTTCCACTTAATTTTTCTAGACGTAAAAACCTAACACTGCTCAGAAAATATAATCTATTAAAAGTAACGAGTCATTTAAAAATTAAAAACAGAATTAACACATGGTCAAGCAATGCTACTTCTAGGCACATACCACAAAGAACTAAATGCAGGGGCTCAAGGAGATGTTTGCACACCTGTGCTCACGGGAGCACAGTTCACAACAGCCAAAAGGTGGAAACAGCCCAAGTGTCCGGCCACAGACGATGGATGAACACAAGCCGTCCGTCCACACAGTGGAATATTACTCAGCCTTAAAAAGCAAGGCACACAGGCCACCACGTAGGGGGACCTGGAAGACATCAGGCCCAGGGAAATAAGCCGGTCACAAAAAGACAGATGCTGGGCGCGCCCACTTACAGGAGGTCCTCGGGGTCACCAAACTCAGAGACAGAAAGTAGAACGGTGGGTGCCAGGGGCTGGGGGGGAGGAAAACAGGGCGTTACTGTTTAATGGGGACAGTTCCAGGTTTGCACATTGACAAAATTCTGGACATCGTGTGCACAACAGTGACACTAACTTGGCACTACTAACCTGCGCACTTAACAACGACTGAGGTGGTGGATTTTGCCTTACGTGTGACTTACCACAATGAAAATTAAAAATAATACAAGAATAGGTAAATATTTGGCATAAACTTTCTCGTGCACAGGTTATTCCTGGAAGAAAACACAAAAACGGACACTGTAGTTACTTCAGGGAGGAATGACTAGGGACTGAACCGGGAAGGTTTTTCATACATTTTGAACTTTAAGCTTTTTTTTTTTTTTTTACTATATACATTTCTCAACTTTTCAGTTTCAGAAAAGAAGTCTGGCCGACCACCCCCGCATCCCTCAAACAGAAGCAGGTCGTTCAGAGCCAGCGCTGGTTTGGGAGGAGGGTCCCACATACGTTTGTCAGCTTTTAAATGGAGAATCTAGGTTTGTGGCTTCATTCTCTTCGCACTTACATCCCCACAAGCGGACCTTCCCCAAGACCGGGGAGCATGGACTCACGGGAGCCCAGCTCTGCAGCCTCTGCACATACAGGGGCAAAGCCCATGGACAGCGGCGCGGCCTCTGCCGCTGTTCTTAGCAGCGGCGGTGGTTCTCTGCGAACTCGCTTCCTCCCGGCCCGCCAACACCGCGGCCTGGAGTTACTGGGTATGTTCGGTAATTACACACATATTAGGGATCACCGGGGTGCCCTGCTCTCATGTGCCGTCCCCTCGCAGCCCAGTGACCCGTCGTAGCACTGTGCTGCTCTCTCCGTGTGACAGGCGAGGAAGCTCCAGAGACGGCTGGACAGGTTTTCCCAGTCTGGCCTGCAGCCTCAGGAAGATTTTGCACCACCTTCGCCCAGTGATCCCAGAGCCTGCACTAACCGTGACCGCACGCCCCGTGACAGCGCCCGTGCAGGCGTGTGGCTGTGAAGCCACAGGGCGCCCGGACGCATGCGCGCTTCCCTCCCCAGCTGGGAGCACAGCCCGGGACCGAGACCAGGAGCCTGTGGGCCTCAGGGCCGAGCGCTGTTTCCCGGGAGCGCAGGCCCGAGCTGAGCCCCCCAGGAGCTGCGGCCGTAGGTCCGAAAGAGAAAGAAAAGTACCATGTGATAGCGCTTACACATGGAATCTTTTAAAAAGCACATAAATGGACTTGTCTATGACACAGAAACAGACTCGCAGACACAGGGAACAAACATGGTTTCTGGGGGTAGAGGGGGTGGGGAGAGATAAACTGGGAATTCGAAATCTGCACCCCTTGGGGAGGGATGGAAATGTCAGTGGCTGTCCTGATCGTGGTGGTGGTTTCATGGGTGTGTACGTCCATCAAAAGTCAGCAAATTGTACATCTGCATTTCAGTATGTGCAGTTTACTGTACAAGGATTATACCACAGTAAAAGTGTTTTTAAAAGAAAAGGGAAGTCCATTTCCTGAAGTTCGTGGGGCTGGACTCGACCTGGTCTAGGCCGAATTCTAGACCAGCGTTTCTCACGCTCTTTTTTTTTTTTTTTTCTGTCTCAGGACCTCTTCACTCCCTTAAAAACTGACCCCAAAGAGCTTCTGTTTTAGGTGGTTTATATCTATCAATTTTACTGTATTCAAACTTAAAACTAAGTTTTAAAATACTTACTCATTACTTTTTAGAAATAATAACAGACCCATTACATGTTAGCATAATTAAAATATTTTATGAAAATTAACATCTTCCAAAACAAATTAGTGAGCATGGTGGCATTGTTTTATATTTTTGCAAATCTCTTTAATGTCTGGCTCGACAGAAGACAATTGGGGTCTCACCCCCGAATTGCCCTGCATTTCATCAATTGTATTGTGTTGCTTCGCTTTAAGTATATAAAATAGGTCCAACCTCACACAGATAAGGAGCTGGGAAAGCGGGGAGTGTTTTGACTGCCTTTTCAGCCACTACATCAAAACTTGGCAAGGAGCAGTTCCTTAAAGGTTAGCTGCGATGCGGAACCTGAAACCAGATCGATGAACTTCCTAGCCCTGTTCCGTAGCACCCGCTGGCCTGTCTTGCACGGCCTTGTAACATCTGGAAAAACTGATTCACAGAGATAAGCAGTTTTTCTAAATTTGACTCATTTCATTACACAAAATTCTTAAAAACCGTTTGTTAATATCACCAACTTCGGCTGAAACTTCTTTAAGTTTTAGGGATTTCAAGCTCACAGTGGTGGACACAAGTTTCCAAAATTCTAATTTCCGCTAGAAGGCTCACGTTTTATTATTGCCGACAATTAACACTGCTGGTTGTTTCCCTCGAAGCGACAGGCTCACTTCACTCCTTTTAAAGAAAAATTCTACCAAATGCCTAAGTCGAAATGATCACAGGTCGTCGGCTGTTCTTTTAAGTAAAGACACGGTGTGTGGAAAAGCAGCTAATTCCAACAGTGTCATCCACACTTGGGTCCAGCCTCCCCGCTCGGCGCGCCTGCCGAGGCAGGAGCCTGTGCCCTCCGTCTCGTTTCGGGGAGCAGCGGGCAGGCGCCCCTGGGCGGCGAGACCGACCGCGTCCCCGGTGAAGTGGGTGATGTTCACCCCCCGCGGGGCGCGCTAAGGAAAGGCGCTGCTTCCGCCCGCGGGGGCTGCGCGCCCGCCTTCGCTGCGCTGAGCCCCGCGGCGCACACGTCGGCTCGGCCGCCCCGGGACCAGCCGGCAGACTCGGAAAAGGTGCCCCTCGCCGGGCGGCCCCGCACGCGGGCCTGCCACCGGCACGCGCCGGCAGGGAGCGCCTCCGACGGCCAGGCACCCGGCGCCGGTGGCCGATGCAGGACGGCAGGCCCAGCGCCCCCGCGCCGGAGGAGCGCGTCTGCGGACAGGCTCCCCGTCCGGCCGCCCGCCGCCCGCCCGCCCTGCGGAGGCGCCTCCCCACGTCTGTCTGAAGAGCCTTACGTAACAGGCGGTGTTCGGGTTTTCAAAGAGCTCATCGAGTCACGTCTGTGTTCGAGATACTTGATTCCGTTTTCTTTAAACTCCAGACGACAGGTCCAAAGTGACGTCACGGCTTAACTGGCACCTGAATACAATCCGAATTTCTTTCTGTTGCATTCAACACAGAAAGGCAAATTCTTCGTCTACGGGGCTGCGGGGGGGGGGGGGGGGGCTCTGGCCATACGTCCCTTCCTTCCGTACGGTTCCAGCCGGTTCCCTGGGGCGGGCGTCTCCCTCCGCGGGTGAGGACGAGCGAGCCCGCGCCTCTCCACAGCGTGGTCCTAGGCCGCCGGCCCGCTGTGCGCTGCGAAGCCGCCTTCCCAGCCGCCCGCTTGAAAGCCAACGGCCATCCTTAAACGTAACGAAATACATTGTAAGTAAATTCCATTTTATTTCAGAATAAGATGTTTAATTTTAAGCCAGTAATACTTTTACATAGAATTATAAAAGTTAGAAATGGTTTTCCCAAAAGTTGAAATATTACTGAAACAAAGCAAAAAGTTATACTTTCTTCGTGCTGTATTTCTGTGTAGTAAACGTGAGACTTTTTTTTTTTTTTTTTGCCAAGTGTTATGTTACTGTTCTCTGACTTTTAGTGACATGGAACATCTTTTTTATATACAATTTTTCATGTTTTCTCTTCAGTGAGTTGCTTACTTATAATTTGTTCATTTAAAAAGTAGGTTGCTTCTTTCTTAATAACAAAATTCCACCCCATTATACTTAACATTATTATATTTAGACTTTGGGTTTTTCTCTTCCGAAATGAAGCTTTTTCGTATTTACATCATCAGATCTGTCGGTTTTTCCTTTATAGCGCTGCACTTCCTGCACAGTCTGGACAGCATCTCCATCGTAAGATGACCAAACTGTGCTCTACCATTCTCCTAGCTTTTTATTTTGCTTTCACATTTATATATTTCAACTGCCTGATGTAGGTGATTATTCAGGGTGTTATGTATGATTTTTTTTCTTCCACATGGAGAGACAGTTTTTCCGGCACTGTTTATTGACTAATTCCTTTCTCTCCCAATGAAGTGACACGCCACCTTTATCATAAAGGAAGCTCTTTCGTGCAAGTGGACTGTCTCCACGTCTGAATTTGTTCCACAGGTGTGCCTGTCCATCCTGTGCTGGCGCCGCACTGCAGCTCCACAGACAGTTCTAACCCTAGACGAGGCGCATCCCCCAGTCACTAATCCTCACGACCAAAGACGTCCCGTCAGACCCCACGCCTGCCCTTCTCCATACAAACATTAGACACATTTTGTCTAGAGAGAGAAAGCCAATGAAATTCTGTTTAATGTTGCATTAAATTTATGTATTAATCTGAGGAGAATTCTTGTTTATTTATTCATTAATTAATTTATTATTGCCTTATTAATCAGATCTTACATTCTGTTTTTTGATAAAATATTATGATTTTATCCTTGGGTGTGAATAAAATTTCCCCCTTAATTTTAGACTAAATTTCCTGCTCGGTCCTAACTGGTTTGGTATTGAGTCTCTTGGATTTTCTATGTACACAGTATTTGATTAGTAAAAATTAAATTAAATTAAATTTTAAAATTCTACTTTCTTTTTCATTAGCACATCTTTTAAAATGCTGAACACTAGAAATCACAGAAGACACCTTTATCTAACACCTGATTCTGGGGAGACACTCTCAGTGTGTCACAACGTGAACGGTTCTAATGAGAGCAAAGGGAACTTGAGACTCTGAAGTCACAGTCATGGACACCACAGCAGGAACGACAACAGGGCGAAAGCGAAGCTAACCTCTGTGAACGCACACACGCACACCTGGCCGCGCTCACCCGGAACACCCTCGGGGACGTAGGAGTGACAAGCACACATTCCACAGCGAGCGACGACCCCGTGACACACCGCACAGCCTCGGGAAAGCCCAACGTCCGCTCGTGGGAGAGGGAGGCAAGAATGAGTATCGGTGTCGAGTGTTCAGGATTATTAGGAAAGAGAGTTTCGACCTCGCAGACCCCTGAAAGGGTCCCAGAGACCCCAGGGGTCTGCAGACCAGATTTTGAGAACCCCTGTTGTAACCCCTCCAAAAGCCTCAGTGATGCTGGATTGAACTGGTCCTGAAGGTGGAGTCCGGGGAAGAAGAAAGACCACAGCACTGGCGACCTGGGCTTTCCGGCCGGCTTAGGGAGCTTTGAAAAGGAGAAGCCTCATAAACGCTCATGTGCTGTCGGCTTTCTCCTGCAGCTGCAAGCTTCCAGAACAGAAAGGACCCCGAGGGCAGCCTGCACGTCATCCCTGCTTCTCCGCAGCTTTCCCTCAGTTCCCAGGGATGTGTTTAGCTGAGCCGTCAGTTCCACACATGTGCACACCATTCTGGGGACGGCCGAGAACATTTGGACAATATTGACTCAATGATGGGGACATTCTGGCTCCAGACTGTGCTGAACTTTGCCCATTCCAGAAATATCCCATAAGGCATTCCCAAGGCTCTGAGTGATGCAGACCACATTTACCCACTTAGCAGGGACATGTATCTACTTCCCAGGGGCAAAATGAGACTGAAAACAGGGCCTCGGCTTCTTCCGGATAGAAGACGTGTGAACAGTGCCCACCATACAAAGCCTGCCTTCTCCCAAGGCTCACGACAGCTCTTGGAGTCGAGAGCGATTTTCCGTGGACCTGGTATCAAGCCCCACCCTCCCTCCCCCCCATAAGCGTGGAGGTGAGGGCGTCACCCCCGGGACAACAGGGCCTGGGAATGACCACGTCAGCCCGCGGTGGTGAGCACGGAGGGCTGTGTCCGCCCCTGCCGATGGCCTGGGAAGCAGTGAGCCTGCATTCAGCTCGGGCCCGGGCCCGGGGTGTGTCTGCCCGCCACGGGATGCGCCAGCCCTCAGGGCCGCCCGCCTTTCTATTCGGGACGCAGGGAGCTGTCTGTCCGGCTCGGGCTGCTCGGGCTGCCACAACCAAGCGCCACAGGGCGGGCAGCTGACACCACAGACGTTTATTCCCTCCCAGTTCAGCGCCTCTCGTCCCAGATCAAGGTGTCAGCAGGGCTGGTGTCCTGTGAGCCTCCCTCCTAGGCTTGGAGAGGCCGCCTTCTCCAGTGTCCTCACATGGCTGTCCCTCTGTGTGTGTCTGTGTCCTCAGCTCCTCTAAGGACACAAGCCCTGTGGGATGAGGGCCCCCCGCAGGACCTCATTTCAACTTAATCACTTCTTAAAGGTCGCATCTCCAAACACAGTCACCTTCTGAAGTCTTGGGGATTAGGACTGAAACACGACTTTGGGGGGACATGATTCGGGTCAAAATACTGTTTCTCCTGCAACCCATTTATGCTCCTTTAAGTTTTTCTCATAACGAGTCAGGAAGCAAACACATGCACCTCATTCACCTCTGAATCTGCAACACTTAGCAAAGGTTTCTGGCATGTAGCAATGGTTCAATATGCATTTTTTGAAAATACAGAAGTTCTACAAATATTCACTTGTAGATCCGCTGGCATCACAAAGAGGAAAAATAGTAAAACAAACAAAAAATCCCGGGCCTCCCAGCCTCCAGAACTGCGAGAAATAAATTCTGTTGTTCAAGCACAAACCCCCTCCAAAAAAAAAAAAAAAAAATCCTATTTTGAAGAGGCTCCGTTCTATCCATAACTTCATAATAACAATCATTTATTCTCATACCATACCCCGAAGCACTAGACATAAGAGGTGATTATGTGCTGGAATTATTAAGCCTTAAGTTGCTTTCCTGGTGGTAACAAGATGATCCTATGACTTTACTTAGGGTCTTCACCCTGTTTTAAAGACAGAAGAACTGAATTAACTCTTAAAGCATCGTTTTCAGAAGGAGACTTAGGGCCAATCGACCAAGTTGCTCACCGAGCAGCGTGTGTTTTAAACTGTACCTTCCACAGACCAAAGCCTGCCCCGCTGTCGAGTAACGGCACTTTCAAGACCCACAGCGTTTGCAGGTTAAAGGAAAATGGATTTGAGTCAAAATTTCCCCACTCGCTATTGCATGATTCAATTTCACATGTAAATGAACTTCACAGCGTAAGTGTTTAAAGCACGAAAGTAAGCAAAACTGGTGGGGCTTTTTTCCTTTCCCCCCTCTCGAAATAGAAAGCAAAACAAAACTAAACAAAACAAAGAACAGACGCTCCTCAAGGCACACGGCAAAGCCAGGACGGTTACATCGTCTTTCACCAAACTCACAGGCGTCTGCGTCTGGAGTTGCAGGGCCTGCGTCTGTGACCAAAAGCCATCGCACGCTGGGTCTGGAAAACGACTCCTCAAAAGGAAAAGTGCTGCAAAATGCAGCCAGCTTCTCCAAGGTCACGGAAAAAAGTCTTTAAAAACAAAGTCGTTCTGAATTCCACAAGATTGGCCAGAAGCTTAAGCAGCCCAGATTTTTCCCTGCGGATTTTCACCTCCGTGAGCACCACGGATCCCTGATGTACCTCCGTGGGGAGCAGCAGAGAGAAGCAGGAACAGCAGCCCCCGGCCTCCGTGGGCCGCCTGCCCGCGGGCCAGCTCCTGGGCCCCGTGTGGGGCAGAGCACGACGTTAGGAAGCGCAAACAACTGGGAGTGCCCCTGCCTGCAGATAGCCTGTCCCACAGCAACGGCACCTGAAGAAAGAGCTCGCCTGAAAAACGACAAGGGAGGAGAAACCGGTACAGAGAAACCGCGTCCCCCTTTCAGAAGCCAAGTCCGCGAGACCTCGGGCACTTCGGACCCCACTTCGACGGGCCTGCTCGGGCTCAGAAGCTGAGCCGAGGTGGCTCTCCCGCAGTAAACGAGCGGGTCCAGCCCAGCCGGCGGGCCGGGCCCAGGGCGCCCTCACCACGCGGGCCTCGGAGGGCTCAGCCCCTGGGGGAGGCGACAGCAGGAAACCTGAGATGCACTCCCGGAGACAGAGGCCTCGGACCCTGTGCGTGCCTGCGACCCAGGGAGGCTCAGACCCAGGGGACGGGGAAGGAAACCCAAGCACTGCGGCCTCGCCCAGAAGCCACCCTCTGCCTCTGCCGCAGGGCAGGCCCACGGCCCTCCACCCGGACTTCATTCAAAACAAGAAGTATTTGAAAAACCTTATTTTCACATTCAAACTGTGATAACCCAGAACAGCAGGAAACCTTTGATTGTTTTGTTTGTTTGTTTAGATTTTTTTCTCTTCTCTCTCAGACAAAGGAAATTCTTTTAAAAATAAGGAATTTAGCAAACTTCCACCAAGGTATTCAAAACAAAGTGTGGGGGGCAGGTCTGGGCCTTGGACCCACAGCCACAACCGCGTTCTTTTGAAATCAAAACAGGAAAACGTGAGAATGTTTAAGTTTTTTCAGATGAGAGGAATCTGAAGTAGAAATGGGGACAAGGGGACAGAGAACACACGGGACAGACCCTCACTGGATGCGTCGCCAGGTGCCAAACACGGCAGGACACAAGCAGGAGCTGCACTGTCCCCACATGGGGAAGCCCCTGGCTGGGGACCCTCCCCACCTTCACCCCCGGGGCCCGCCTCTGGAGGACCGAGGCTGGCAGAGGTGACCTGCAGCCACCCAAGAGCAGCCTCAGGGCGGGGAAGGGGTCTGAACCAGCGGCCCGCATCCACACCTCACAGAGGCGTGGTCCGTGCAGTCCCCAAGGATGGACCCTTGGACACACGTTTTCTATTTGGAAACGGAGACAGCCCTTGTGTAATCTAGGAATCGCCAAGCAGAGAGTTTACGGCCCACATGCTAAGTGAGGGGGACGGGACGGGGAAGAGGGGGCTCATGCCGACTCCGCACTGAACCCGTACGTCCGCCGTCGAAGTGCTTACAGCTAATTGGTGGGCCTTCTGTGGTCGCTACATCACAGGTATTAACAAGACTCACTTGTGTAAGTGTCAGCCCATCGTTCCAGCTCTTCAGCGTGTGCCAGAGGGTCCCAGGGCCCGGACAGCCATGCTGATGGCAGGAACTCCCACCTCGTCAACTCCCTCCCTGCGCTCTCATCACCGTGGGTTCTGAAAGGACGGTTCCACCCGCAGGAAAATTAGTTTTCGGTCCCAGCATCTCTGAAAACTTTTGACCTCACAAGAAAAGACCCACGAAGACGAAGAATGAGCACTGCATCACTAACTCCCACCCTTCCTCCTCCACCTGGTGGTCAGCTTGCGTTGCCTTCACTCGTTCAAATCAAACTTCCAAAATTTCACAGGTCCCAGGCCGGGGGCAGAGAGCAAGAGGGAAGAGGGAAGAGAGAAGTCACCAGGCTTTGTCACTACCGGCTCCTATTCTGTCACCCTCTTAGATTGGGGTTTCACGGCTGTTCCTGAAAACCGCCTTGTACCCACGGCCAAGATGAAGACGTATGTGGAACCGGGGATTGTGCAATCCGACTGCACCTCATTCCAGCAGCCCGGGCGGGGGGGGGGGGGCCGGGAGGGGATGACTTGGACCACGAAGAGTGGCCTCACTTAGACAGAGGGGCCAGGGACGTTTTATAGTGAGGTTCGTAGCAAAACGTTTGGGTGGGGAGGGGCTGGTTGTGCAGCCTCAGGGTTGCTACTAATAAAAGTACTGGTGAACCGCTGTGCTAAGCGGCCAGACCTATGATGTCAGCGTTCATTTTGCACATAGGAGCTATTTACTGCCCCATAAGCTGGAAGACAGGGAAATTATAAATGAAAAAATAATTTCCAAAGCTGAAATGCAATCACTCATTTGACAGCACCCTGAGGACCACCAGGTCCATCTCCAAGGACTTCTGCAGCCAAAAGCAAAGCCCTGTGTCCCAAGTGGTAAAAACCTTCCTGCCCTGATTCCATTTTCAGTGTTTATGCCACATCCAAGCCACGACCGGGTCAGCAAGTGTATCTCTAGGGGAAAGATGTCCCTCCGTGTCCCAGTGCCTGCAGTCAAGATGCAAAGGGGGAGGGAGGAAAGGTGAGGGGAAGAGAAAGAGGCCTGAGAAGGAACCCCACATCTTGGGCCCTCTTGGCTGGGGGTGGGGGTGCAGAGAGCCTACACCAAAGTCACCTCTCTCCACCTGGCTTAGACTGACCATGACCAGAGGCCGCACTGCTCCGGAGGTGGAGCCAGGCTGCAGGTGACCCACCGCAGTCACTAGAAAATGCTTGCTGAGCAAGCAAAGTAGGTGCCCCACCCTTCTGCCACCTAGGGTAAAGGTTTCAAGCCCAAATGCTGCCTCTGGGAGACACTGCTCGTGCCTTTCCCAGCCCAGTGCAGGAGCTGTGTTATTCCAGGAGCACTGGGGAGTGTCCCCCAGTCCATCCAACATGCTGTCCATTTGATGAACAGTACCCGACACTCAATTTTCCTCCTTTGTCTGGGAAGCGGAGTCCTTCACATTCAACATCCATTTCTGGTTCCTTAAGTCAGAAAATAAGGTAATAAAGAATTTATCTTAAACTCTTGGCCAACAGAGTGATGAAATTCTAGAAACAATCTCATTGAATTGGGCGGATAAAACACCCACTACCACCAACATAATTTGGCATCGTCTAGATGTCCTAGCCAATGCAATAAAACATGACAGAGAAATAAGAGGTACAATGTTTGGCAGCATTTCCGAAAACATGTTCCTTGGAACGCTACTTTTCTGAAATGTTAAACAGCATTAAACGGTTTCTTTGTTGTAAGACTTTTGCTATGAGTCTCCAAGAGAGACACATTATCCAGCATTTCCCAAAGTTTTAAATATTAAATTGTTTTTTCTTCTGAGAATTTGAGAAGTCTTATGTGCTTTGTTTGGAACACTCTTTGGGAAATTCTGACTCCATTTGTTTCTAATCCCCAGATATTTTAATTTATGTATTTAATCAAATATATCCCCATGAACTAAAACAGCAGTTAAGAATAAGGGCTTTACGGGTTAAAAAAAAAAAAGGTTAAAATCCTACATCCTGGACTGAGTGACATTTTTCCCATGTTTCTTGAGCTTCAGTTTTCTCTCTGTAAAATACAGAGCACTGACATCTACCTTACAAAATACTGTGCATTTTAGGTCGGACAATACACGTAAAGTTGTTTAATATGCTGACTAGGGTATCTTTTAAAATTCCAATTAAAAGGACCATGACATCCCACTTCCATCATGGAATAGTCAAAACTAAGAAAGATGCAATGAGGTGACTCCTCTGTTATCACAGCCAGCGAGGCTGAACATGCTTGCAAAAGCTAGAGAAAGCAACCGGACAGTTTAATCAAAAGCCTTAAAATTATTCGTATCTTTTGATCTAGCAATTTCACTTGTGGGGTAAGAGTTATGGAAAAGATGCTTGTTGAAGCTTTTTTATAGCAGTGAAGTTGTAGAAACAACACCGATGTCCATCAGTAGGGCGCTAATGAAACAGCTGCTTCCGGGCACTAGAGAGTTGTCTGGGCTGCCCTGTGGGGATGTTTCCTCTCGGGCACAGTCTTGTTGGAAAGCAGCACCTGCCAACCCAGAAACTAGGGGCCAGAACCTCCCTCCTCCCCACAGGCCTGGAGCGGGCACTGAGTCCAACTTGACCAACGATCACCTCTTTTGAGCTGAAGAATTATGTTGATAAATTACAAGCCCTCTACCTTAGCTGCTTCCTGGTTGTGTGTGTGTGTGTGTGTGTGTGTGTGTGTGTGTGTGCCTGTGTGTGCACATGTGCACGTGTGTGTGCGTGTGCACATGTGCGTGTGGGTGACATCAGTGTTTTTTTGAGTCTCCTCAGAGGTGTGTTTATCTTATTCTTTTCAAAGAAACATCTTTCGGTCTATAAATTATCTCAATATTGCAGAGGCAGGTTGTACACTTTCTTTTCCTGTTTCTTCTCTTTGTTTTTGTCTTTGGGTTTTGGCTGTGTTTATGTTAGAATAAGGGAAGTTGAGAACAAGCTGGAGTGCTGACGGTATGGGGTCAGTGGAAAGAAGGATGATTAAGTTCAGGAGAACAAGAGGGTAACAACGGAGCAGGGTCTCCGAGAAGGGAGGGGTGAACCCCCAGCACAGGTGGGGAAGTAAACTTCCAACAGGAAGGGAAAGGCGTCTCCCTTTGCAACTAGAGGGAAGGAGGAAGGAACTCACGTGGAGGAAGGGGAGTTTGTAGGTGGGGAGGGTGGCAGGAAGAACTTGGGGACAAGGGTTTAAGAGAGAGCTACCGTGCAGAACAGGAGAGAACTGACTAGGGAGACAAGGAATGATGATCAGGCCACCCTGAGAGCCCATCTGCGTTGGCTCCCCACAGATTTTTTATTTTTTAATGGAGGTACTGGGGCCTGAACCCAGGACCTCGTGCACACAAGACATGTGCTCTACCACTGAGCTACACCCTCCCCCAGGATGCCCATTTTCTTGAGACCTGCCATTAGCTTTATGGTGTCCTTCCTTCCTGAGTGCAGAAATGCCCTTCTGGCCAGGCAACTTCAGGGCATGGATTACTCGAGTGGACCCTGGTGTCCAGCAGTGGCAGCAAGTACAGAGGGGTCCTTCTGCAGCTAAGTGGTGGGATTCAAAGTTGTTCTGGTGATGCAGCCTCCAGCACTCACCCTTCATCCCTCCCCATCATCTTTAAACAACCTTTAATAAATGCATTTTCCACTGAATCTAGCCAGCGTGGGCTCTGTTGTTTTTCAGTAAGAATTCAGACTAACATTTGTTCCTTTGCATTGTTCCACCACTCTTATTCCAGGGTTTTGAGTTCAACCATTTGCTTCTTAGCCCTCAGAATTTCTTTATGTCTGATCATCAGTTTCAGAGCTATAAATTTCCCTTTAAGTAATGCTTTAGCTGCACTTTGTCATAGAGTCTTTTTCTGTCATTAGCTCTCAGCATTTCATAAATTCCCTTATGGATAAGCTTTGTAACTCTCTCCTTATTTTGTACTGGGGGGGGTGCTCCCAAACGGGGGTTTTTTTTTTTTAAGCTATCCCTTTTATGTCCTTGTTAGATATGTCTAAATGTGTTGCACTGTGATGAGTGAATGTGGTTCATATGATGTTAATTCTTTGAAATTTATTTAGACTTTTATATAGACTTCCTTTGTGGCCTAGGACATGGTCAATTTTTGTGAATGTTCCTTATGTGTTCAAAAAAAAAATGTCTATTCTGTATTCATTACCAGTGGTTTCCAAATGGAGTTCAGCTGACAGACTACATCAGACTCATATGAATCAGTGTTTAAAAATAGAGGACCCCCAGAGAGAAAAAAAATGTGACAACAAATATGTGTGTGTTCATGTATAACTGAAAAATTGTGCTCTGCACTGGAGTTTGACACAACATTATAAAATGACTATAACTCAATAAAAATGTAAAAAAAAAAAAAGAGGACCCCAGACTGCACCCTTAAACACTACATCTAAATCTCTCAGATCTCTGTGTTCACCAGCACCGCAGGTAACTCGAATGGTCATTTTAGGAAGCATTCTCTTTTGCCCCCACACTCAAGACAGGAACAGAGATTCGATTTCAGACAGAAAGAATCCTACAGTTTTGAAGAAACAGATCCCACATCCTCCCACGCCTCATTTTTGTTGACATTCAAATCATCTCTAGTAGGTGCTTCTTCCTTGGAGGGACCTTAAATGCCTCTTACACGGTTTCTGTTCTGCATGCACTTAGCCTCCTTCCTCCCTGAAGAACGCGGGTTTCATTTCTTAAGTCCACAATACACGTGAGACCCACGATACCATGTGATTTAGGGGGACTGGCCCCAGGCCTAGCTCCAGAGAGGGGTCTCCGCGGACCGAGTGCACCGCCCCAGAGAGGGGTCCCCATGGACCGAGGGCACCGCCTGTGTTTGGCCGGGGCGTCCGTGAAAGATGCCTGCGGGAGCTGATGCTGACCCAGAGGGAAGCATGGGGTCGAAACTGGTCCCAAAAGTGAGGCGAGGAGAGCGTTCCTCCCACCGCTGGAGAACTCCGTCCCTCACAGGTCCTTCAGGACGCAGATAGTGTGGCACACAGACGGCGCTGTCACAGCCGGAAGGGAGACAAGTTGTAGGAACAGGACTCTACTGGGCGAGGAGCACGGAAGGAACGGGGGGCCTCGCTGACGTCACCGAGCGGCCAGCACAACCAGCTCTGAACTCGTCCTGCACCCAGAGGTCTGGTCCCACGAGAGATGGCGTGGGCATCGCAAAGATTCCTGTCGCAGCCCATAGCCCGACTCAGCCTGCTGGGCTCTTGGTTCCCTTCCAGGTAAAAAACTCGACGCCCCACTTTTGATTTGCAAAGTATGACTCTCTCACCTGCCCAGCCGACAGCCGTGAGTCAAAGCCCTCGTCAGCTTCCTGGAAACCCCAGGCTCGCTCCTCCACTCTGGGCTTTGCGTCCTGACTGTTGTCCCTCAGCCCTTTCATCAGAGTGACCCCCCTCCGGGCCTCCCAGCATCCTGAGCCCCAGACCTGCATGTCTCCTACCATGGTTGTAAGGGCGCCGAGCTTAATAAGACTTCCCTCCCATCCGTCATGCACCCATTGCAATCCCACAGCCAGAATCCAGAGCCAACAGAGTTTAGGAATAATGTGCCTCTGTGACCAAAATGAGAAGAAATCAGCATATCTGCAAACACATGCCACCACAATGTGAGTGAAAAGCGGGCAAGGTGACCGTTAAAAGCTCTGTGACCTACTGCTGCTCCTTGTAAAAGTCTGTAGCAGTGTTGGTGTGACCACAGCAGAGCAGTGGGCATTTGCGGGGTGACAGCCTAGAAAAAGCAGCACCCAGAAGTCAGACTGTGACCACCGTCTCTCTCACCACAAATGCCCGCCCCTGGAGGGGAGCACGTCAGTCCAGGCACGCTGGTCCTCGGGGACCCTCTGAACGTCCCAAGGTCATTCCTGATGGCCTTTCACTCTCTGCCCCGTCTTCCCACAGCTGGCTCCTCTGAAGCGTCAACTCCCAGGTCAATGACAACCCCGGGGCTTCGTGGCCGACCACCTACCCATGGTCCACTTCTTGCCTGCATCACCCAGTTGTGTCATCACCACTCACACTGGAGGGAGGCAGACCGTGCCGCCCGAAACACGCCTCCGCAGCACACGGGCCCCTTCCATCCGGTTATCTTTCAGAGACAGCAGACGAGGGGAAGCTCTGAGAAGTGAGCAGCAGTTGCCCTCTGTAAGGGCATTTCCATTCACGAGGGACATCTCTGCGTGTAAGCGTCTCCCTCTCGGTCCCGGCGAGGGAAGGAGCAGAAATCACAGCAGACTCTTACCAGCGGACAAGGCACCCACTTCAATCTGCACACCCGCCTTCTCCTTGTCTGCCATGCTTGTCCTGGCAGCCTTCCGTCACCGGCTTCCCCACCCCGCCACCATCTTTCTTCCGCTTCTAGCTGAAGGGGGTATTAAAGTGTTGGCCTGGCCATTTCAGGGAGTGCTCGGCCTTCCTGGTCTCCCCGTATCCAGGGTGTGCACTGTTATTAAACTCCTGCTTGTTTTTCTCTCATTGACTTGCCTTTTCCTCGGGGGAGTCCTCAGCCACAGAACTCAGAAGGTAGAGGGAAACCACTTTTCCTCTCCTGCGCTGCCGTCAGAACGTGTCTCACTTACTCATTTGCTTGTGGTCGCTCTTCAGCCACTTCGCTCGGTCTGAGAGGTTTTCTTGTACATCTGTTTGTTGTCTGTCTCCTCAAATTTAAGTTTTGAGAGCAGAGACCTAGACTGTCTTCCCCGACTACTTCCCCGGCACCTAGCACACAGCAGCGCACAGTGAGCGTGGAACAAAGGAGCTGCTGATGAGATGAGAACTCCAGGGCTGGCCAGCGGCCGCCTCCAGCAGTGCAGTCAGCACACCCTCTGTCTCCTCTGCTTCCTTCCGGGGTCGGCCCTCTTCTATTGTCAGTGGGCTTCTGCCAGGGAGCCCGGGAAGTGACGAGATGGTCTCAGAAGTTCCAAGCAGGCATCCCTGGCTCCTGGTCCAGGAGGGGAGAGAGCGGGCCTCTTTCTCATTATCTTTACTGATGATCCCGGAGAACGACTTTAAGTGCCTTCACTGGGCCAGCCACTGCCGCCAAAGGATGAGTGACACAGACAAGCAGGGCCCTGGGGCAGTGGATACACACGGAACAGCACAGAGGGGAGGGGCCTCCCAAGAAGGATTCGGAGACAATGTGGTCACTAGGAGAAGGGACTGCAAGATGCCAGGGAAACACAGAAACAGAAAATTCTAGAAAATTCTCTAAATATCCCAGAGGTTTTAAAAACATTTTTTTCTCCCATTCTCCAACACACTGCTTTCTTTTGAAACTCCCAGTTGTTACTGAAAGTGTCAAACTGCTTGACCTCAGGGTTCACTTAATCTTCCAGTGATTCCACTCTCCCGGTTTCAAGGGGTTGGGTGCTGTGTGTGCCGCTTCCTCTCCAAAGAATTAATGGGCGGCTAGTAGTCACGTGCTGAGTTGTTCACCTTCTCTAGAACAGAGTGACTGGCAATCTGGCAGGCAAATACAATGCAAGTTGTCACACAAGAGGGAAACTTAGAATCTTTTAAAATCATTTTAAATTTTCAAAGTGTAGTCCTTTCCTGAAAGTAACGTTTAAGGCTTTAAGAAGCAGTTCACATGAAGGTAGCGTCGGTGAGGCCACTAAGCTTCTCCGAGTGAGGAGTGACAGTCCACTTCTATCAGCTGAAATTCCACTGCTAACTCAAGGTATGAAAGCAATGTGCACTGCTCTAGCAGAAGAGTTACTGAAAGCGAGAAAAATATAAATATCATAGGCCAGAAAAACATTTCTAAGCGGTGTTACCTAAGTTTTGTGGCCCTTGACCTTCAGGTTGTGGCGACACCCAAACCCGGACATCAATCCAATCTTGGCTTGCAAACAATTTCCTAGGTGGGAAGGGACCAAGGACACATCACAGTGAATTCAGTGCCCCCAGAATCACCTACGTTCATGTTACTGTGGACTTGCACGTGCTGATGTTAGAAAACAAAAACAAACAAAAAAGTCCAAGACTTACTTTCCGGTCATACTTACCTGCTACACACATCTACACGCTCTTCCTTTTGTTAAACCCCTGCGTCCACAAAATGCACAGCAAAGCTTTTTCTATAACTGATTTACAAATGGAAAAGCCCTCAGACTCAGATCTAAGAGCCCTCCCTCTGCAGATGTTTTTTCCAGAGGTAGAAACCACCAAAGGAAAAGCCGTTTATTACATTCCATTCTCACTGAGCTCAGTAGGGCCCATTCTCGCCGCCTGACGCCAGCACACCCCCTCCACCTGCACAAGCAGCTGACCAAGGCGGCGGTGCTTAAATCTGCTCCCCTGGGAAAGCGACCCCTAAAGGCCCCTGCCCCTCTGCCGTGCACTCCTGACCCCAGCCCGGACCCCGAGCCCGTCTGTGCCCTTATGCAGGTGAACTCTCTGTCCAAAAGACCACAGAAGCCCCCACCCGCAGCCGCCACCTCAAATCCTGTCTGCCCTGTGGGCCTACGTAACTGTCCACACCCATTTCGTCCTGAGACCTGGGTTCTGGAGGCTTGGTTTATATTTTCATGTCCCCAAACAGCGGGGGCAGGGAGGGGCTGTGAGCGTTAAGAGCCTTTTTGCTGAGCGAGAAGCTGACCAATGGAAACAGCCCAGAGTTGTTCAGGCTCTTAGCAGACTTTAACTTCAGGGACTGGGAGATGGAAGAGGCGACTCTTGGCTTGTCAAGTGGCTGCGTCTCTTAAAGCCCAGACGCCGTCACAGCCCGGTCTCTCTTCCGGCTCTTGGCCATCCAACACCCCACGGCCTTCTCATTCACTAGCTAGTAACCAAACAACATGGGCATTTGCTTTTTCCAGAAGCACACTATCCCTCCAAATGGGAAAATAAAGTTCTGAATCTACCCTCGGCCCGCGTTGACGAGGAAAGTCACACGAGCCTTACAGCAACACAGACGGCAGTGACAGGTAAAAGCACTTCACAACGCCACCAACCTGGAGGTGAAACCTCAGCTGCAAAAGCCAGCCACAAAAAGGAGGAAGAAAAAGATGCCAGATGGAGAAAAGCTATTTCAGCGCCAGATCATTCAGAGTAGGAGTTTACGCGGACGATTTATTTCAATGGCCACTAAGCTGCGAAGGTGTTTATATACGTAAAATATGCATATTGGAGGAAGTCAGCTGGTGGTTTAACCCAAAGTTCATTACCAACCGTTGGTCTACCGCAGAGAGGCCTGCACGCCCCAGGGGCCAGGGGTTCTAAAGAGGCCATTCAAGCCTCAGGTGGACCCCGCGTGTCTCCATTTCCCTGTCCTTCCGCTGCTTCTCTTTCCGAAAAAGAACTAGAATTTGCATTTGATGAGGTTCAGGAGGTCACTTCCCCTCTCGCTCTCGCGCTCCGGCCCCGCGGAGCAGCGGCGTCCGGTCCCCCCTGAGCGCCTCCCGAGCCCGGGCCCGCGCAGGGCGGCCCTGCGGCAGATTTTGCGCCGCTGCGGGGCCGCTCCCGCCTCCGGCGAGGCCCGCCTGCCCGCCTCACCGGGCCCTGCGCCTCCCCCGAGCCCCGGAGAGGCCGGCGCCGGTCTCAACAAAGGCCGACAGCCAGAGGGTGGCCGTCTCACGTCCGCCTTTTCCGCGCAGTTGTGTGGAGACAGCCCTAGATGGGGACGAGCCGGCCGAGGATCCTGCCCGGGCACCTGGAAGGCACTGCACGGAAACGCTCTCTGCCCTCTCCATCCCCGCTGCCGAGCTTGTCGCCCTCCCGACTTCGCTCTGTTCCGCTCCCACCGAGGAGCCCCGCTCCGGGCCCGGGGTCGCAGCAGCGCGCCGCCGCCCTCAGCCCTGTCACTGCCCAGCGGCTGGGCAGCTCCGAGCCGACGGGCGGCGCCGCCGGGGCTTGGACGCGAGGCGGTCCCCCAGCCCCGAGCCCGATGCCGGCCGCCGGCACCGCTCCTCGGGGCGCTGGGCCGGCGCACACCTGCTCCGGGCGCGGGCCCCGGGCCCCGGACCCCGGCCGTCCGCCCTCGGGTCCTGCGCTGGCCTTTTCGTCCTTCCTCCCGGCTCCGTTTCTAACTCTTCTTACTCGGATTCCAAAACTAAAACAAAGCGCTGGAGTTTGGTTGGGGTTGGGACGGGCGCAGGGGCCCAGTTCCCCCGAGGCCCTGCGAGCCGCAACGGGCGGTCACCGCGGGAAAGCCGCGGGGCCCGCGCCCACGCAGGTCCGAGGTCGCCGGGCCCGCGCCGCCAGAGCCAGGCCTGGCGTTTGCTGCGGGCCCTCCGCGTGCGGCGCGCTGTCTCCTAGGCGCTTGACAGTATTAATCCGTTTAATCTTCCCAACAGCCCCATCGGGCAGCTGCTACGACGTCCGCAGTCACAGGAAGAACAAAATCCAATTCCGTCCAAGTAGGTAACTTGCTCAAGGTCGCGTAACTACTGAGTGCAAGGTCGACTGGGGGGACGGGGGACACACAGAAAAAATTAAATGAGCAAAATAGCATTTGCGACCTTAGTATATATTTAATATTAGTTTTTCAAATTGCAGGTTGCTTTGCAGACTCAGAGCTGCGAGGGCCTAGGGGGCGGGTAGCGTGTTGGCGACGAATGGTGCCCCTTGGGTCTCGGGTGACCAGGGCGACGGACCCGGGCGTTTGGTTAGGGTGGACGGCGAGGGTTCTTTGCCTGCCTCGCCGCCTCAGGCAGGAAAGCCCAGAGCCCGCGCGTTCAGCAAACGGGAAATGGGGCGGGATGGGGAAAATTTCCGCCTGAAACAAACAAACGTGGGCGACTGCTTTGCGGGCCATGCGGGTCCGCTGGGAACACTTGCCGCGCGCGCAGCAGCAAGCTGGTAGTTCTCCTTCGGCGCTTCCACGCCCCCCCCCCCAAGGGCTCCGGAACAGGAGGGAGTGCGGGTCAGCTGTGCGAAGTTCCACCGAGCCCAGGTCCCGCGTACCCGGGCTGCCCGCGCGCCTGGCATTACTGCGCGGACGCTTCGCGCTTCTGCGAGGCACTCTTTCCTCGGGACAAATGACGCTCTACCCTACTTGAGTGAGCTCTTCCACACACAGAGCGCGCGCGCGCACACACACACACACACACACACACACACACACACACACACACACACACACACACACACACACACACACACACACACACACATACACACACTCCGCGCCCTGGTCTCCTGCCCTGCCCAGCCCCCGGCACCCACCCACCGTGCTGCGAGGGGCCCCGCCCGGGTGCAGCGAAAGAGTCGGATCTCTCCAGAAGCCGCGAGATCTGGTCCAAGGGCAACGTCCCCGCACCAGGGGAGAATTCGTCCTCGGAGGTGAAGCCAGGGGGCCCCACCCGCAACCCGGACACGCCCAGAGAGCAGAGACCCCAGCCCGCCGCGGCAGGCTTAAACGTGTAGACAGAGGACCCATCTTCTCCTCATTAAGAACCGAACCCAACCCCACGTAAGACATTGCTCAGGGGAGGAGAGAGCCCAGGTACTCATGAAACTCACAGTATACCTTAAAACTGAACAGCGCTTTTGTTGGATTGGGCCAAAAATAACAGTATAAATGTGTATACTTCAAAATGTTAACAATTTTTAACAATTTTTATTTTGCCTTTATAGTCACCATGGGAGGAGGCTCTCTTAAAATTATTTTTATTATTCCCGTTTTACCAAAAAATAAAAACTGAAGCTCATAGGCTTACCCGAGGTCACCGGAAGCAGGTGCAATTGTCAAACAAAATCCAGCGCCACCTGTGACACCACACCGCTCCGGCTACAGCTACACCGAGGCTGCGGGCATGCTAACAACAGTAACACGTATTGTTTGGGGGAGTAGGGAAAGATATGACAAATCAACTAACAAATATTTGTGAAATTTTTGTACAGAGTCCTGGTGTGGACTGGGCATTGGAAATTTGAGCCAATCAGTGCCTCCAGTCTACCCCTCTGGACCCCCTCACTTGCCAGCCTAGTCCAAAATCCTCCCACAAGCACTTTCCAACGATACGAAAAATTCTTCCCTGGCTGGCCACTGTCTGGGCAAACGATTTGGAAAGTACTGTTTGGTCCATGGGGATGAACACACACACACACACATCACATACATACGTATAGATATATTCGAAGGACACGTGTGATCTTGTGATTAAAATTCATTCTGTATGTAAGATCTGGTGTACAGGTACTGAGGCAGGGTGAGGGTAACTCTGGTGACAGCACTAAAGGAGCATCTCTCTCTCTCAGTTTCCTGCTAAAGCATGCACCCCAGCCCCAGTGATGGTGGGGGAGAGATGTCTGTCAACCTCTTGGGGCTCCAGCAGCAGAAACTTGGGGCTGGAAGTCACTTGGGGGGAGGGGACAGTAGGACAGAAAGTTCCATCTGTAAAATACACATCCAGAACAATGTTCCAGCCCTACATCAAACTTCCCTAAGGAAGTGTGCTTGTCTGCACCAAAATATAATTTTAGGCATCAGAGAGCTAGACTCCTGGGCATCGGGAGGGGTAATAAAGTGCCCTTTTAAAACATGACGTCTGTATTTACCCTAAAATATTTCAGCAAGGAATGAAAAAGACAGAAGAGATAAGTGAAGCAAAACCTGATGAGTGTTAAGTCTAGGTGATGGCATACCCCTCCACGTCTGTATGCTATGGAAGCTTCGGTAGTAAAAAATACAAACATTAAACCTCGATCTCTTCATTTAGATGGCTTTTTTATTGTACCTAAGTTATTCCTCAATAAAGCTAATTTTTAAATAAGCTTTTAAATAAAAGATGTAATGGAGAATGCCTTCTTATCTCCTAAAAAATAAAGTGCGGTTCCTTCTGATGCCAAGTGGCAGAGGAAGGTCAGTGGGTGACATCCTGGTCTCAGGTTCCAAATCCAGCACCCCTGGCCTTTCAACTCCTAAGCCACTAGCTCCGTGCCTGCTACCTCGCCTTGGTATACAGCCTAACCTCGAAGGACCCCAAAGTTCCTTTCTATTTTACAGGTAAGATCGGGGAGATCCTTAGTTAAAAGGAAGGAGAAATACAAGCAAAGGTGGTCTTTCTTTAGACCTAGAAGACAAAAGGTGCGCTTGCAGCCTCTTTGCTGCGGTCCAGAGCACCGCGCGCTCCCCCCAGGCGCCTGGCTGCAGAACCAAGCCTACTGGCTTCTCCAAGTGCTCGGGAGACCTGTCTGTCCTCGGTTTTCTGCCAGACCTTGGCTCCCTCAGCTCCAGGGTGACTGCAAATGAAGACTCCGCCCCTGCCCCTTGCTGGCTGTAGGAAACCAGAATGGCCGAACTGAGTGCTCAGTTTCTTCTGCAAGATCTAAGCGTGTTTGCAACGGAGAGCGCGTTTCCGTGGAAGGGTCCACGGTATATGACTGACTGTCTTCTTTCTGTTTTAACGGCTCGAGGAGTAGGAAAGGCAGGATGTGTCCTAAGGTGGCCAACTGAGTCCGGGGCGAACGAGAATATCTGCAGGACTCTGTCCGCCTGGAGCCGGGCAGCGGGGCTCGGCAGGTCAGGGGCTGCAAGGAACGGCTCTCGCGCGCGCGCGCGGGTCGGGTTAGGGACCCGCGGGGCCCGAGATTCCCGAGGCCCTGGCGCCACCCAGCGGAAGCGAGAGGAACTCCCGTTCCTTCCGCGCGGGCGCCCAGGGGAAGGGGAGGCCAGCCCTCCACCCCTCGAACACCCAGGACTCTCGCCAGGCAGGAGGGTGACACTCATTGACGGCTCCAAAAGACCATGCCTAGTCTTCCCCGCTCACCCCTCCCACCAGCAAGGACACCCATCGTGACCTGACCGGAAGTACATCGGCCAGGGAGACTCCCCCTTTCCCCTGAGCCCCAAGATGAAAAGCGCTTTCCCCTAAAATGCAGACCACCCCACGGAGACGCGCTCGGGTGGACGCAGGAGCCGGGTGTGCGCTGGCCTCCCGTCGCAGGCCCAGGGCAGTCAACGTTGGGGGGGGGGGCGACCAGGGCCCGTAAATCATCGGGAGGGATTTTTGGCCTGAGTCCCCGTTTCTGAAAGGTTGCGGGATGGCTCGGACGTCGATTACACAGCTGCTCGCTTTTCAAGTGCGCGCCCCTCCCCACCGCAGCCTGTCTGGTGTTCGAGGATTGTTTGAAAGGAAGGAAGCATTCTTGAAGTGGTGGGTGATGGATCGTCTAAACCCTTCTGGGGTGTTTTGGGCGGGGGTTCGAGGCAGCTCATCAATAAAGATCCCCCCGGAGAGGGGGGCGCTGAAAAACAGCCACCACCGCGCAGTCAGGAGGCCTCAGGCCAGGACCGGAACCTCGAGGGCCAGGGGGAGACGGGAGGGAGCCTGGGCAGGTGGAGACGCCTTGCCTGGCCCCGCCGCCACGGAAGCCCTTCAGGCTGCACCGCGTGGGCGCTGCAGCGTGATTTACTGAGGGAGGGGGTGACGGCAGAAAGGCTGGTGGGCTTCCGACACCACGGGGTGAGGGGCACAGGAGGGAGAGGGCCGTGCCAGAGGCAACCTCAGGCCACCTTCTGGGCTGTCCTGTTTTCCCCTGGGCTCTTACTCCAGCTCCTCAGCCGCCCTGTTGCATGTGGCTTCTCTCGCTATAGACTTCTCTTCGGAGCCCCAACCAAAAACCTGTCTACCTTTCGCAAATTGGAGGGAGATGGGGGCGTAAGGATAACCGGCTCAAGCCATTCCGAGGTTTGATGGGCTCGGAACCCCTGGAACCAAGCCGCAGACAGGCCGCAGCCTCCGACGCTGCAAAGCCCTCTTCCTTCCCGTGGAGCAGCAGCCCTGAGATGATCCCTCGGGATCCCCTGAGCCCGCCTGGAAGAGGAGGCGGCCCTGGGGTTGGGAGCCCCAATGAGGCACGGGGCTGCCGCTCGCTTCTTGGGAAGATGCGAGGTGGGCCTGGAGAGACAGCTTCAGGGCCTGTCTAGATGCGCAGCCGCCGGTGCCTTCCCGGCCCCCGGAGCACTCCCGCCTCCTCGTGCGGGCCTCGCGGGGCGTCGGCCCGAGGTTTCACCGAGGAGCCGTTTTCTCACTCCCGCGACAGGGTGTCAGGCTGCCTCCGGAACAGGACCGACGCCCAGCAGGGGCGGGGGTTGGGGGATGAGGGATGGGGGATGAGTCGGAAAGAAGGGCTCCCGAAAGGCAGCTCCTCCAAGGCGGCGTCTGGGCGCCCCAAGGTCCCGAGTCGGGCTCTGGGCGCCGAGCACGCTTTATTTATCCTTGCAGAGGATGCTGGAGGACAAAAGAAATATTTGGACGTCAGAGCTGATTTATATTTTTGGAAGAGCTACGTTTCCTTTTCTGAAGAGCAGCGAGTGAGCCGCATATCCTGAGCGCAGCGGGGAGACAGGAGAGGAGTTTTGATGCTCCAGGAAGTTCATCCATCGCGGCGCGCTCTCAGGGCCCGGCGCCTCGCGGGGTTCGCTGCCCGGGGAGATATTTATTTATTGGAGGAGGGGGGCACGAGGGAAGGAGGCGAGCCAGACGCGAGAAGAAAGCCGGACCTGGGAAGGGTTGGAATCTCCAGGGCGCCTCTGGTCGGTGGACCGCAGCCGCCGACCTCGCCTCTCTGTCGAGGGGCGTCCGCGGCGCGGCCTTGTGGCCTCCGAGCGCATTCGCTTGGTGCCTCCGCAGCCCTGGGCGCACACCCCACTTCGTTATGTACCCGGCCCTCCCGCCAGCCTGCCCATCGTGCGCGAGGCCCAGCCACCTCCCTCCCACGCCTGGGGAATCTGAAGCAGGGCGCGCGGGCCTCCCAAGGCGGGGCCGCAGAGCAGGGGCACAGTGGGGTGGGCGCAGGCGAAGGGAGGCTCCCAAGACAGGGTCTGGCTCCACCGGTTCCTTCTCATCAGCGGGGACTTCCTCGCAGCCACCCAAGTGGACGCACAATGAACTCACAGTTGCCTCCGCCTTTTTTCTCCCAAGACTGGGAATGGTGGGACAGGATTCCCTAGTTTTCCTTGGCCATTGGGGACCTACTCATTCCTGCCCCCTTAGGAGATGGACAGACCCTGCCTGTCCCAGCACGGCCCTTTCTCTCCTTGCTGCTGGCATCAGAGCTGCCTTTAAGGAAGAATGGCCATCCCTGCCATGGAAACCCACTTCTCAAGGCCGAGGCCTCCCACCCACAAATGCAGCAGGCCGCAGGCGATGCCTAAGATGGGTCCACCATGGAGCCGCACCCAGGCGGCCGGCAGACTGGCTGGCTCCTGGGACCACCCCAAAGTGGCATCTCTCAGTAGAACAGAGCTGGGCCTTGAAACCTGGGAATTGCGGAGACTGGAAGGGGCAGTCTCCACAGGGGGCCCTTTTCCTCCTCCCCGAGCACCTCAGATCTGGCCAAGAGGGTGACAGGAAGGTGACCAAGTTGTGCGGGCCGCCAGGCCCAGGAGACATGGGGCCCAACTTCGGATCTTGCAGGAAGGTAGCTATAAAAAGGGCCCTGCCGGGGACACAGGCTTTGGAGAGCGGAAGAATCTATCTAAATAAACACTGGGAATTGGGTGGCTGGCGTTCCAACCCGGAGGTCTGGGGGCTCCGGATCAAGGAAGGCGAGCAGACGCCCAACAAGGGTGTAAAACCCCCCGCAGTTACCGCTCCTGCTCAGGTGCCCTCTCCAACCCCAGCACCACCCCCGCCCGCCCCCCCCCCCCCGTCGGAGGATTTCCTATTGTCAACTACAGCTTCCAGCTGGGCCTCTGTGGCACACAGGCTCGAGGGCCTCCAGGGCTTCCTCAGCACCTTGCACCCCTAGACTTCAGCAGCCAGTGCCCACTGCCTGTCCGGAAAGGCCCCTCACGTGTAACTCATACCAAAACAAAGGGTGGTCAACTTCTGACTGAACTGGAAACAGGCTTGCTCCGACAGGGCAGGCGGAAGGAGTGGGAGGGGGGCACCGCGGGGCAGAGGTGCCCGGAGAGGAGAGGCCTCAGATGGCCGAAAACCCGGTGGGTGCGGGCGTGTCTCCCCAGTGGGTAACCAGTTTAGTCTGAGCCATTTCGTGTAAAACCCACGAGACAGAGGAAGCATGCTAAGAACATAAAATGTAAACCGCAGTAATGAAGAGATTTCCTAGAATAAAACGCCAATCACAGAACAAAATCAGAAAAACCCAGGCTTCCCCTGGGTTTACATTCCCCTGCGCTTGGGGCTTGGATTGTAAAGAAACCCGCAGCGCAGATGCAGACGGGCACCCCCAGGGAGAGAGGACCCACTGCATCCGAGCACTTCTGGTTAACCCAGGAGCGCCCGGGCTGATCCACACTCATTTTAAGGAACCATACCTTTCCTTCCTACAAGGAAAAAGAAGTCAAGACTTTTGTTTATAAAGCAGTGAAAGTCAATCAGGAAGAGATCCGAGACAGGGAAGCCCCCTGAACAAGGCTATTTCAGAGACCAACACAACTTTCCTTTTCAACCGTCTGCTACACAGAAATTCAGGTACTCCCGCCAGAGACACAGTTTGACATAATCTGTTACCACACACATTCTTACCCAGGAGATCTGTACAAATCAGTAGTTAAAGTTCTACCCTGTAGTGGGTACTGCACTGGATGTAGGGCCATGTGGTCACTTGCCCAGGCAGGTGTGACTTGCACCGAATCACCTGATCTTTCTGAGCCTCTGTGTTCTTGTCCCTAAAGGGGAAGGTACTGAGACCACGTGGCAGCGACATGATGTGAACAGAAAGGCTTATACAGTACTGTGACGTCTATGGAACAGATGTGGAGGGGGGGTTAGTATTTCTCCACCTGGGGGGGGGGTCTCTGCCAAGGGAACAGTTTCCATAGGCAGAAGGGAGGTCTTCAAGAACGAGTCCTGAAGAAGAGTCCCTTCCTGCTCAGATAACTAAAGCCACCAAGCTCCGATCTCCCTGGACTGCAGGGCAGTGCCAGGGCCCCGGGGAGAGGGAGGCTCTGCGTCTGCAGACCCACTCTCCAAGGTGCGCTGCCATTCCAGGGCCTGCCTGGCGTCGTGGAACACTCACCAAACTGTGAGGGGTATTTCTTGCAAATTTAGAAGGTTTAGGTAAAGTGGATACCACTGTCACTTGGATGGGAAGGGAAACTTTTAAAATTCCTGATAATTTAACCAAATGAACTGGTGGAAACAAAAAAATGTATACAGTAGGGTTTTTAAAATACATATCTCTGAACGCCCTGAAATCCCAGGCAAAATGGGAGCATTTTTTTTTTTTGCAGGTAGACTCCACAGCTTCCAACTATTCTCAAAAAGACCCATGACCCCATGACCCCAAAACTAGCAACTACTGATGCACAAGGTTATCACCAGCCCTGCCCAGGGCTTTTCATTCTTCAGTCTCTGGGTCCCAAAACTTTTTAGGGCCTGAGATCCAATGTGCACAGAATTCCCAGGTGCAGGACCTCAGAGCAGGTCCAGGGGCAGTGATATACTGGCTTGCTAATCTTCCCCAGATCTGCTGCCCACTACCCCCGTCTAGAAATGAGACGATGGCCTTCCTGCTTCTCAGCTGGGCCTGCTCTTTTCCATCCCATCCACACACGCACATGCACGCACACGCACGCACGCATGCACACACAGAAGGCTGTGTCAGGGACACGGGCACACACATGCACACACATATGCACACGCACACATGCACACGCGCACACACAGAAGGCTGTGTCAGGGACACGTGCTCACACATGCACACATGCACACGCACACACAGAAGGCTGTCAGGGAAGCGTCTTTTAGATACTCTCCGTCCTCCTCACTCCAGCTTCTATTTATTTCCTTACTTTTCGGACAGTTGAAGCACTGACTTAGTGAACACACTGTATTCACTTCCACTTTCAGTTATTTACAGTTAAGTTATTTTGTGTGAAAGGACGAAAGCGGGTAAGAGAAAAATACCATGAAATTAATTAGGACCAATCCAGGAAAAAAAAAGTGTCACCAGTCACTCAGAAAGGGAGTCTTAGAAGTGGAAACAACAGCAAACCCCTTCCCGAACTCAACCAAAACATCCCACCCGGAAAAGGGCCGCTCGCTCCTTTTTTCTGTTGGAAATGAGCGGTAAACTGAGTTCATTTTGGCCGTGTTTTCTTAGCTGACTCTGGGCTACAATCAAGCCATTTTTGGACACATTCCCACGTAGGTACCAGGGGTGCTCTGGAGGAAGCTGTCGACGCCTGTTCAGCTAATTTAGGTTTTCTTTGTCTAATTACAGTGGAGCTTAGGGAAAAGGAGCCCGGCTGAGGGCCGTAAACTGACACTCGGTCTCTGTGTGTGGTATCCAGGCAGGGTTTGATGGAAAAAGCCTGCTTCCACTCAACTTCAGGTCACTGTCTGGGGCCAGCCCCGGCCCAGCCCCCAGCCTCCCCCTCCACCCCTCCCTCTCCTCGCTCTCCAGCCCCACCGGCTCGCTGGGCCGGGAGCCATCCTGGGGCACAGAGGGCTAGTGCAGCCCCAAGGGGCCGGCTCCGTTCTGTTCCACCCAGGCTCTTGCTGCCACCTTCTCCAGATCCCGCACGATCTCCCTTTCTCTCGGCCCCCATCCCAGCTCCCCAGGCTCCCCAGCACAAGGCACTGCACCTTGGGCCCTTCTGGGCAGAGGCAGACGAGCGCCCAGCCCGGCCTCCC
Source organism: Camelus ferus (assembly GCF_009834535.1). NCBI lineage: Eukaryota > Metazoa > Chordata > Mammalia > Artiodactyla > Camelidae > Camelus > Camelus ferus. The sequence continues at coordinate 1,274,382 of NC_045715.1, forward strand.
CCGGGGTCTGCTGCCTGCAGCGCCTCCCCACTGGCCTCCCCTTTCTGCCTGTGTGCCCGGCCAGCTCCAGGGCCTCCCGCCGTCCTCCTCCCACTTTCAGCCCTGTCTCTGGTCAGACATTTCCTTGCACGTGGGGTCCAGTAACTGTCTGGTCTCATTGGGAGTGATTCCTCCCAGGGGGCACATCCTCTCCCCCAAGCTGACTCTTACTTGGAGAGGAACCAGCCACACGGGGGTAGAGTGTTCTCCCAGGAAGGCAGTTTGGAGATGGCGCACATGTTTGGGTGGGCAGCACTGAGAGGGAGGATGTGAATCCGGTGACAGCTGCACACCCTTCAGGACTGAGTAGAAACACAGCTATCTCACCCTGTCACTCAGTGTGGCCTTCTCTTTGCATTTTTTTAAACAAAACATCAAGTGGGAAACGGAAAGGAAATGGAAGCAAATGCAAACATGAGTCGTATTCGACCACGTTTCCAGAGCCTCTAAATCCAGAGTCTTTAAGGAGCCTGGCCTCTGCCCCCGGCTAACAGTGGCGCGGAGTCTGCAGCCCCGCAGAGGAGAGGATCGGCACGTTACCTTTGGGCGGCAGGCACCCCGGCGTGCGGCTGAGGCTGCAATGTCTAAATGAAGCTGACAGATGGTGTCAGTGCGGGCGCGGGGGGCAGCGGCCAAGGAGGTCCGGCGGCAGCACCAGCGGCAGCACCACTCGGCGGAGGACCGGCCAGGAGGAGGAGGAGAGGGAGAGGGAGGGGGAGGAGGAGGGAGAGAGGAGGAGACCGAGGGGAGGAGGGGAGGAGGAGGGGAGGGGGGAGGAGGGGAGGGAGGAGAAGGGGTGGGTCCGCTCCGCCGGGGGCGGCTGGCTTTGGGATGGGGGCAGGGGTGCTGTAAGGGGCCAAAAGAAGGAAGATTTCCTAAAGTCGGAGGGGGTCGACTTTTGCGGGGGTGGGGGTCGTCCCAGCCAAACGTGAGTCAGGCTGCGCTCCCTCCGATGGAGAGAGGGTGGGTAGGGGAGAGGGAAGGCATCCGGGAGAGGAATTAAAAGGCCGAGGGGGACCCTGGAGAGCGAGGAGCGAGATAAGAGAGGGAGCCGGCGGCCGGCCGGGGGTGGGGGGAGGAGTGAGCGCGGGCCGAGCGCGCCCTCCCCGGGGCGGCGGCGGAGGGGGCAGGGCGGGGTGGGGGGAGGGCGGCGGGGGAGGGCGCGGGAGGGAGGAAGTCCCAGAGACAGAGCGAGGAGCGCTCCTAAGGGGAGACGTCGGGCTCGTCCCCGGGGTCCCGGCCGCGGTCCCCGCTCGCGCGCGCAGCTGCCCGGCGCCCGGCCGCTCGGGCTCAGCGGCCTGGAGGCCGCCGCGCAGGCCGGGCCTGAGGCCCGGGGAGGGATGCGCCGGGCGTCGCCTCCGGTCCGCGGCCGCCGCCTGGAGCCCCGGCGGAGCTGAGGGAGGCGACGCCGAAGCGCTGGCTCGCAGCGGCCGCGGCTGCAGCCCGGGCGGCGGGCTAGGGCGCTCGCCCGGCCTCTGGGCCGACCGCGTCCCCGCGCCCCCGCGCCCGGCTCCCGGCCCGCCCCCGCCGCCCGGCCCCGCTCCCGGGCCCCCGATGACCTCCGAGGGCGGGCCGCCGCCGCCGCCCCCGCCGCGCCCGCCGCCGGCCCCGCTCCGCCGCGCGTGCAGCCCGTCCCCCGGCGCGCTCCAGGCCGCCCTGATGAGCCCGCCGCCCACCGCCGCCGCCGCCGCCGCCGCCCTGGAGACAGCGTCCTCGTCGTCGTCGTCGTCGTCGTCGTCCTCGGCCTCCTGCGCCTCGGCCTCCTCCTCTGGCTCGGCCGGCGCCCCCCCGGCCTCCTGCAAGAGCGCGGGCGGCGGCGGCGGCGCGGGCGGCGGGGGCGCCAAGAAGGCGAGCTCGGGGCTGCGGCGGCCCGAGAAGCCGCCCTACTCGTACATCGCGCTCATCGTCATGGCCATCCAGAGCTCGCCCGCCAAGCGCCTGACGCTCAGCGAGATCTACCAGTTCCTGCAGGCGCGCTTCCCCTTCTTCCGCGGCGCCTACCAGGGCTGGAAGAACTCCGTGCGCCACAACCTCTCGCTCAACGAGTGCTTCATCAAGCTGCCCAAGGGCCTCGGGCGGCCGGGCAAGGGCCACTACTGGACCATCGACCCTGCCAGCGAGTTCATGTTCGAGGAGGGCTCGTTCCGCCGCCGGCCGCGCGGCTTCAGGCGGAAGTGCCAGGCGCTCAAGCCCATGTACCACCGCGTGGTGAGCGGCCTGGGCTTCGGGGCCTCGCTGCTGCCCCAGGGCTTCGACTTCCAGGCGCCCCCGTCGGCGCCGCTCGCCTGCCACGGGCAGGGCGGCTACGGTGGCCTCGACATGATGCCCGCGGGCTACGACGCGGGCGCCGGCGCCCCAGGGCCACGCGCACCCACACCACCACCACCACCACCACGTCCCGCACATGTCGCCCAACCCGGGCTCCACCTACATGGCCAGCTGCCCCGTGCCCGCCGGGCCCGGGGGCGTCGGCGCGGCCGGGGGCGGCGGCGGCGGCGGCGGGGACTACGGCCCGGACAGCAGCAGCAGCCCGGTGCCCTCGTCCCCGGCCATGGCGAGCGCCATCGAGTGCCACTCGCCCTACACGAGCCCCGCGGCACACTGGAGCTCGCCCGGTGCCTCGCCTTACCTCAAGCAGCCGCCCACCCTGACGCCCGGCAGCAACCCAGCGGCCCCAGCGGGCCTGCACACCAGCATGTCCTCCTACTCGCTGGAGCAGAGCTACCTGCACCAGAACGCCCGCGAGGACCTCTCAGGTACGGCGGGGAGCCCGGCCCACTGGGGTGTCGCCAGCCTTCTGGCCTCCTGTCACCGGGACTGCCACTTCCTGGGCTGCCACGGCCTGGCGGGAGCTGGCACCCTATTTGTGGGGTAGAGGATCAGGGTCATGCTGCCTTCCCCCACCACCTTGGCCCCAGCAGGTCCTCCAGAATTTGTATGGCTGGGAGGATGGTGCCATGTCGCCTGCCTTCTTCGGCTGCCCGGGTGTCCCCATGGACTCCAAGTCTCAAATCTCAGGCCTGACTTAGCTAGAGAGAAGGTTGTGGCCTTGGGGGACCTTGGCTGGGGAGCTGTGGCTGGTTTCTTTTGTCTTTTGTGGGGTTGGTTTTGCTGTGCTTTCCCCACAGGTAACTGTCAGAAAGGGAGATGCTCCATACCGAGGGGTGCGTTGGGAGAAGGGGAACCAGGGAGGGGTGTGGAGGAAAGCAGAGGGGGTCCCTGTGTCGCCAGGGAGGGGCGCCAGGCTGTTGAGAAGCCCCCCACCTCCCCCCACAGGGGACCCAAGTTGATGACACATGGGTCTGGCCTAGGCCACCAGGACCTGGGGCCCACCGGTGGCTCCCCTGAGAGACGCCCGCCCCTTGGGCACCTCTTGCAGTGTTTCTGGTGTAAATTGTGTTGCTTGCAGATTATTGGGATTTATTGACTTGCCGAAGGCGGTGAAAGGTGGGAGGGGACCGTGGGGGTGGAGGAGGGAATCTGAATAGCCCGGTTTATGGGGACAGTGGAGATGAACCCACCCTCAATATTAACTCCTCTGAGGTGCGCTAGTCCGCGTGGCCAACGGTGCCCAGCTGACACTCGCCCCAACTAGAGAAGGGCTCGCGGGACGATGCACACATTACCCGTTGTGAATCGGTGCGGAGCTAGAGCGTCAGGGAGAAAGGAAGCCAGAAATGGGCAAAAGATGCCGGTTCCCTGGACGGTGAGATTTCCCAAATAGGCCTTTTAAATGCGGGTCTCAGAGGTTAACTAAACAAAGACCGTCTGGGCAGGACCACACCGGAGAGGATTTTAGCCTGACTTAACCCACTGAGAGCAGAGTCTTGTTCAATTTTATGGGAATTTCAACAAGTAACCCACACAGACGACCCTCCCCTCTTATTTTTTTTTTCCCATTCCCTCGGACTGGCTGTCAATCACAGCCTGGCCCTGGCGAGCGCTCTGCACTCTCCTGCCCACCCACTGCCCTCCGGGCTCCCGGCTCCGCGCTCCTGGCTCCCCGCCGCGGGATGCCGGGTTCTGCTGCAGCCCGGACTCCGAGGCTCCGCGGCCGCCGTGAAACAAAACCCTAAACACTACAAACCACGCGGAGACTTCTGATCCTTCTGCAGGGTCGCCCTCGCTCTGGCCCATACGCCCGGTGCAGGCACAGGTCCCAGAAACTCGGCACCCTGGGAACACGACTCTCCCGGATAGAAGAGACGCTACCTCACGGCGGCCTCCTCGGATAGTGCTCAGGGAAAGCCAGGGAGGCCGGGCCGGGCGGGGACTCCCTGCTTCTTCCTCCCTGGTGCTCTGGCTCCCGCTGCGAATGCTCTTCCCGCCTGCCTAGTTGGTGTCTCCTAGGGCCCCTGAGCAGCGGGGAGGCCAAGGCGGTGCCCAGGGCGCGCGAGCACCCCCAGCATGACCCCCGCGCGCATGCCGATGTGGCAGGCCCCTCCAGCTCCGGACCCCACGCACGGCCCAGGGGTAGGGGGTAGGAGGAGGGCCCGCACCCTATCTATGCCCTAAAAGCCAGGCCAGAAGGAGCCGGGCTTTTACGGCACCTCGGTCACATCTAAGCGCTGGCGTCGGTAGGTGTGAGCGCTCAGGGTCCTCCCGGGCCTACCGGTTAGAGATGCGGGAAATGGCACTACGAGGGCTTCCACGGGGTCAAACGCACCTGCGCCGCAGCCATAAGCACACGTCGGGGCCGCGTCCTGAGAGCCGTGCTTGCAGGGCGCGCCTGGCCACAGTGGTGTCATCGGGCGCCAAACGTGGGCCGAGGCGCCAGCCACGGAGCAGCACGGTCGCCTGCGTGCGCTGGGCTGCGGCTGGGCCGAGGCCCTGTGGGCCAGCGGGTACGGTTCTTGCGCGGCATTAACTGAATCGGGCCGGCCCCAGAGTGTGGCCTGAGGTCCCTCCACCGCACAGGAGACGGACAGAGTCTCAGGCAAACAGGCCTAGCTCCGCCCGGCACGGAGAGATGCCTGGAGCCCCGGGGCGGGAGGCGAGGAGAAAGCAAAAGCAAAAGTCGGCGGCCGGCGGCCCGCCTCGGGCCCGGGGAGAGGGACTCGGGGCCTTCGCGGCCCCGGCCAGCCCCGCTCTCCAAGGGTCCCCTGCGCGGCAGACCCCAAAGGGCAGCTGCAGCCGAGCTCTCGTCTGAGAGCGGCCCCTGCTCCCCGGGTCTGGCTCCTCTGGAGGCGCCGAAGACGTTCACCACCCGCTAAGAGGCGCGCGTCTCTCGGCCCTTCTCTGGCCACAAGATGGTTATCGCGCCGGGAAAAGCCCCGCTGCGGCCTGCTCCTCCAAGGGGCCGGTTGGTTGGGAAACAAGGCAGGAGGCTCGAAACCTGAGGTGAGGGCGATGGTGGTGTTTGTGGGTCAGGGGCTCGGCCTCGACAGCTCCGGCCAGGTGCCCTGCGCCCGGGGCCTGGGTCCAGCCCCCTTACAGCCTCGGCCCGTCTCCAGGAGAAACGGGGTCTCAGGCACAGGGAACCCGGCCTAGAGCGGACTGTGCTCTGCATGTGCCGGCGGGTCAGAACCAAGCCAGGATTCCAGAGTCCTCCTCTGGCCACAGCTTGAAACATGGAGAAATGTTACCAGTTTTACAGCATTAGGCAAAAAGACAGGCCAACCTCTTTGGAGTCAAAATACGACACAAGTTAAGTTGCAGTTTACAAAGTACTGTGTGCTATCCCCAGCTGAACGAATGTTTCTGAAAAGGTTTCCTTTTCTCCCTTCCAGTGGGGCTGCCTCGATACCAGCACCACTCCACACCCGTGTGCGACAGGAAGGACTTCGTCCTCAACTTCAACGGCATTTCCTCCTTCCATCCCTCTGCTAGCGGGCCTTACTACCACCACCACCACCACCAGAGCGTCTGTCAGGACATCAAGCCCTGTGTCATGTGAATGGGGCACCAGGCCCTCTGTCCCCCCAGGGGCGATGGCTGAGGTGGACTCGGGCGGCCGCCATAGCAGGAAGTGGCACACCGGTCCCTTCGCCAGAACCCCCCCGCGAGCGCTGTGCACATCTGTCTACCGTTGGTGGAAAGACAGCGCCTGGCAGAATAATGCCCAAGACGCGCAGGCTCCCAGCGAGGGGCGGACGCCGCTTCTGAGCAGAGATGGCGAGAACTTACCACGAGGAAAACAAGCATGGACTCTGGGATCTTCACTGCCTTCAGAAATCAGGGTCTGTGTGTGTTTTCCTTTGTCTATGGAAAATGCATGTGCTTTTCCCGAAGGCAGTGCTGAGCGCAGGATTTCAAGAAAGCCTCATCTTGCTCCGTAGCTAAGCGGGAGAGTTGTGTTTTGCAACAAACACTACCTTTGGATACAGGTGCCAAAGAACGTTCTCAAGAAAGTATTTAGCAACAACGTGTCTAGTTTAAGAACATGGTTTTCGGTATCGTGACAATACGACATTTTTTTAACAAGGTTGTTTTGTACCACATTTTAAAGCTATTTCTATGATTGTCGTGTATACTCACACTTTGCTTGTATTTTAAAAGGAGGATATATTTGCACTTACGTATACTTTTACAGTTTGCCAAACTATTTTGATGTACAATTTTTTCAATAAAATGTATATAACAAATAGTCGTTGGGGGACCGCTTTCCTCCCCAGGCATCCTGATCCCTAGGTCTCTTCTCCACCAGCTGGTGCTGCAACTCTACACTGGGCTGATTTTTTTCCAAGTTGTATAATTGACGTGGTGTGGGGTCTGTGCCTTGAATAACACAGGCCAGGTTCTGATTGTGGGTCTGCTCAGGAGAGAAAGAGAAGAAGCACCATTTTCTGTTCTTTTCTTTCTAAACCAAAACCAGAAGTAAAAGGAGCCTAGAAGAGAACCCGGCACGACACCAGCTCGAGGAAGCCCCGTTCTGTGCCCTCCGTTCGTCTCTCCTGTGCGCGTGGGTCCTGCTCTTTGTCCTCTCCTTGCCCCACCAGCACGGGGAGGAGAGACCGGCCAGAGTGGTCACCCAGGGCCGGCTGGGCCGGGCTGGGCTCCGAGCTGGGGGCAGTGCCCAGTGAACAGGTCCCGCTCTCCCTGTGAAAGTCACAGCTCTTTGGGTGGCCATCACATCCTGAAAGTCTCCGAGCGTCAGGGTTTTCCAGACTCCCCTGGAGGGTGACAGAGCGGGCTGGGCCCTCACTCGCCGTCCGCCCCACCCTCCAGTTCAGAGCTCTTGGCCCCACCAGCCCCCATGCTTCTCTCCCATCCCTCCCCGGCCCCTCGCCGCCCTCCTGTCTTTCACGAGGGAGTGACCGTGTCCCCTGGGTTCCCTTCTTGCTCGGTTCCCGAGACTGCTCCAGGCTGGGCTGCTGCAGCTCCGGACAGAACGAGAGGAAACAGACCTGCTCGGCTGAGGACCTGGACAGCCCTTCAGGCTTGAGGCCGCGCTGGCAAGTGTCGGCCTGAGTGGGGACAGAGAGGCCCTTCTGGTTTTGCTTTTGCTTTTGAGAACTCACCTTTGTTTCTCATTCCCGGGAAGGCCTGTCTCCTAGTCAGTCACCAGGCACCTCGTGCAGAGGGACTTTGTATTCTCAGAGATTTCAGGCCAAGCACGGTCTCAGTAAAACATCTTGTTTTTTAAAGTCCTAACCATCTTCTTAATCCTTAAGCTTCCTTTCTATATTTTCCAAAATTAAGCAGTGATTAAACACTTTTTTGTGTCTCCATTATCATATTTGCAGTTAAATAGGGTTTTTTTTTTCTTTTATCCCGAGCTACTCGGGGGCCTGCTATAAATTATGAAGTCAGTTTCAGAGTTTGCTCCGACCACAGTGCTGTGTTTACATTCCTTCCGAGGCAGCCGGCATGGTCGTAATTTATATCCTAAACACTCGAACGTAACTTGTTTATACAGAGAATGACAGGACCTCGAAGAGGAAAACTCTGCGGCCGCGGGGGCCTGGGAAAGCCCAGCGCGCCCCCCAGTGGTGAGAGGGGGCCCTGCGCACGGGGACGCAGGAGTCTTCAAGCTGTGGGAGAACTTGCCAGGAAGGACCCCAGGAAGGACTCTGATGTGGGGATGCTGGTCCTCTTTACATACCTGTGAGGCAGACCTCGCAGACACTGTGGGCTCCACTTTTGACCACCACAAGAAAGTACATACTGCAATGAAGTGAGTCACAAGAAGCTTTTGGTCTCCCCGTGCATGTCGAAGTCGTGTGCACACACTATCCTGGAGTCTGTTAAGCGTACAGTCGCATGATGTCTAAAAAAACAACGTGAACAGATTAATTTAAAAATACTCTATAGCTAAAAAGTGCTAACCATGGTCTGAGTCTTCAGTGAGCCACGGTAGTGACATCCACGCTCACTCGTCACAGAAAACCAAACATCTAATCGTCATCCTCATAACAAAGTCAGAAATAGGGCGAGAACTGCCTAGATGTGACACAGAGACACGAAGTGAGCACGTGCTGCTGGGAAATGACAGCAACAGACTTGCTTCATGCTGGGTTGCCACAAAGCTTCAATTTGTACAACCCCCACCCCAAATCTGGGAAGCCCAGTGAAGGGAGGTGTGGCTGCGCTAGGTCCTGGCTGTCGGGGGTTCGAGCCATGTCCCCTGGTCCGGTTCATTTCACACGTGCTCACCGCCATCACTCACAAGACCTTTGCATCTGGTGTCGCAGACACAGGTGTGGTGGGGGTCCTCACCGACGCAGGGCTCCGGGGTAGCAGGACACCGAGGGCTGGTTGAGCACAAGCCGCTGGGCCCACCCCCGTTTCTGACGCCGCCTGTCCGGGGCAGGGCGCCAGGGTTCGCATCCCTAACAACCTCCCCGGCGATGCTGATGAGACCACAGGTCCAGGATCGCAGTTTAAATTAGATACTGTATAGGTTCAGATGCGTAAGTGTTAAGGCTCGCTCATTAATTAGTTAAGCAAAGGTCTGAAAAGGTTTTTCAAAAGTAGTTTGTCCACCAAAATACCCCTGTGATTGTCTACTGGCCCTTGGGGAACATAGGTGCAATTTTGAGCCCCGCACCAGGAGACAGAAACTGCGTTTTTAATTCAGAGCAATGATACTTCTTGTTTCATCCTAGCAAACTTTGCAGAGGGGTCAGGTGGAATCACTGAAGTCTACCCACCTAGGTACAAAAAGTCTGGGGTCCTTACAGGGTCACAGCAGCGATGCCACGGTCCTCCAGACGGAAGGAGGTGGTGATTGGACCACTGAGAAAAATTCCTTTATAGGTTATAAAGTCTTCTGAGGGAAGGCAAAGAAGTGGGGCTGGGGCTTCAGTGATCCAGACGCAGATGGGTCAGGCAGGATCCTGGGAGTGGGGAGAGAAGAGAGATCGGCAGAGAAGGGATCTTTGAAAACAGGACTTCCTGTCCCAACGTGAGCAAAGCAGCCTTTGACTCGGGACGGCCACCCTCAGAGGCCGCTGTGACCTCCCCAGGCCTCCAGTGCCCAGGCACTGGCTGTGAAGCCCGTGAAGTTCCGTTTCCCTCGGCTTCTGCCTGGATTCTGGGGAAGTACGTGAATTCTCCAGCTGTGCGTGCTCCAATTTTCTGAGCTGCTGCAGCAACTTCTAGAGCATTTAGGGAGGATGATCTCGAATTACATTTTAGAAAGTGGAAGTCTGATTTCCTGGGAAAACCTTCAGGCACGCAGCCTGTGCCACTGTCTGGTAATAGATGGAATTAGCACCTCCCCCCCGAAAGAGAAGCTCCCCCGTAGACACATATACACCTAATTACTGGGCACTGTGGTGATTAATTCAAAACAGGCACCGACTTATTTAGAATGGAAATATATTTTAATATATTTTATCAGAACGGAAATACATTTTACCAAATCTGCCTCTATGAAACAGTATCTGAGCAAGCAAAAACACCACCAATGCTGACCCTGGGCCAAGAGGCCCACGGCACACGGACGCTGAGATCATTTGGGAAAAGTGAAAGTCCTGGAAGTCCTTCTGGAGTTCAGAGCGTCCTGAGTCCACAGCAATCTGACTGGTAAATATGCAGCTCCCAGTCCCTGCAGGATGCGTGGTCCCAGGGCAGAACCCCAGTCCTCTTGGCATGAGTCTCAGGAGAGGAGAGGGGCCTGAAGGGCAGTGCTCCCTCCAGAAGGGCCCCGTCCCCCCCCCAGCCCATGAGTGCGGGCTCTCACAGACGAGGAGGGCCCGGGGAGGGGCATGGCCAGGCAGGGACTCTGTCTCCCCGACAGCACAGGGCCACCCCGAGACCTGGTGGAACCCTCCAGAATCACAAGTTGCTCTGAATTTGAGGAGTCCAGGTCACAGAGTTGAGGGGGAGGGCCTTCTGCCATTTCACCTCTTCTCCCCGGCAGGGTGGCCCTCATCTACAGACAAGATAATGACCCCCCATCACTGGGACTTTGTCTAGGACCCCATTTCCTAAGCATGTCCCCACAGTCACCCCCACGACAGGTGATGCAGTCCTGCCCTCCCAAGCGGTTCATCACAGGGGAGGTGTGTGCTCGTGAGGCCACCGGTGGTCCTGCTGGTGGGGGCCGTCCGTAGACAGCGCCTCCCGCTCCCCTCCCGTGTGCCCCAGTGTCTCCTGGCTTGCCTGGCTCCAGTCACCCCAGCACTGAACAGGCAGAAGCACCAGTAAACCGTGTGGGGAGAGCAGCGGAGCGCAGGCTGGCCTCGGCTCGCAGGCGGCACTGCCCTCGGGAAGGATCTCTTTACCTGCAGTGACATTCGAGGCCAGCGTTTGGTCTGAACGGGGATCCCAGAGACAGCAAGTCAGCCCCGTTATGCCAGGGTCTGCACACACGGTGGAGGGTCTCCGCCCCAGCGCCTGGCAGAGGGGCCCGAGGAGCTTTGAGAAGCACCCTGGCAGGTACCCGGGGACCCAGCCTCCAGGTTCTGCCAAAGGGCCCCAGCTGCCTGGGCTGCCGACTGGCCTGACAACCACTAATGAACTTCGTCATGTTTACGTCTCAGAAGTCCGCCCAGGAGGCCTGGTCGTCACGAGCTTACCAACTAGAGGACAAGAAAGGGCTGCCCAGCTGTGCTTAGCTGGTGTCCACACCAGTGCCCCGTCTGCAGAGCGAGTGTCCCACGGCCTGGCACGCAGCCTGCCACCTGGACAGCTTCGGCAAATTGCCACCCACCCTCCCCACATGCTCACACAGAACCTCTGGGTGGGATGGCGGCGTCAGGATGTGGAAGGTCCCACGAAGCCTTGGCCCTGCTCCTCAGCGCCTGGCCCTCTGACCCCTCCTTTGTGTGCAGGGAGGACCCTCTGGGAAGGGGGACACGGCCCCGCCCTGTGCCACAACCAGACGCAGCTTCAGGGTAACCGACCACTCAGGTCTGTCCCTAGAGGAGAGTCGGGTGTGGGGGTGCAGGTGGGAGGACGCGGGGTGGACGGGGCGGGGGCAGGGGCAGGACCAGCACAGGGAGCTGAGGCGCTCGGCCCTTCCGGGGCTGCCGGGGGTGCTGCGTGGACCCCCAGCCTCAGGAAGGATGCAGAGGCTCCGGCATAAGGGCCAAGTAGGGACCCCACACTGCCTTGGAGAGTCACACTAAGGAAGCCTGGTGCCCGGGCCACCTGCGTCAGAGCCACTGCTTAAAGAACACACACGGGCTGACATGCACACACACAGGTGTAGACACACATGCACACACACACTCTCTCTTCTATTCAGCTGTGGTCCCAGCTCAAGTACCCAGAGGCCGACATTTTACCACACCTGCCATCTTTCCAAATCTCCAAACTGACGGCAACAGTTTCATAATCACCTTCTGAGGTTTCCTTTTCTAAAGGCAGGAACTTCCCCCTCCTCTAATTCTAGAAGACAGCCTCTTTTAAATCAAAGCGTTGCTTCTGTTTTCAAAGGCGACACCAAGCCACAGGCCAGAGGCGCGGCCACCTGCTGGAACCCGGGCGCAGCACAAAGCCTTCCGGGACGGGAATGGCCCTGCGACTCGCTGCGTGTGGCCACACACTTGGAGGAGCCCTGGCCGCGCCCGAGGCAGCCAGGGCCCTCCCGGTGGGCTCTGCTGCCGTCAACCCTGAGATCGGGGTGCCCTGAGGCGGGGAGGGCGGGCCTGGAGGGCAAGCCCTCCTTCTTCCAGGTGAGCCCTCTTCACAGCGGGCCCCCTGATCCAAGGGAACCAGGCAGGAGCTGGGCAGGGCCTCAGTCGAGGTGGGAATTAACCAGTGAACGTGCGACTCCAACTAAAAAGGCACCCCAGCCCCAGGTGTTTGAGGGGGAGGCGGCCGGCCTGTGGACAGACGAAGCCCACAACAGTCCCCTCCAGGCCGCAAGGCGGGACCCTGGGCAGGGCTCCTGGAGGGAGTTCCTGCGCTAAGGGATGTGTCCCGGAGGACTCCAGACACCCCTCCACCCTCACACCCACAGGGCCCTTCCAAGCGGGAGAGCCCAGGTCCTCGCGCAGACCTGGCAGAGCTGCCTGGCTGGCATGCTGGCCCTGCTGCGGCTGCAGGGCCACGGGGTCCTGGTACCAATTGTGGGTGTGGGTGGGGTGACCACAGGGCTACAAGGCAGCCAGCGCCTGGCCGCAGAGACGCAGGGTGTGGGACAGCTGCAGCGGCCGGCCTTCCGACGTGGGGCCGTCCCGAGCAGGCGGGAGCAGGCCGGCTGTGCTCCACACCTGCAGACGGCGGGACGGGGCACAGAGGGCTCTGAAGCCGCTGTCTCAGTCTGCGGGGGGTGTCGCCACAGGGCCGCAGGCAGGGGGCCGTGAGGTCTCGCAGGGCTGTTTCCCCTGAGGCCTCTCTCCTTGGCTCAGAGACGGCCATCTCCTCCCCAGGTCTGCATGTTACCTTCCTCTGTGCATCCACCTCTGCGTCCGGCTCCCCCTTGGACACCAGTCACACCAGATCAGGGCTCACCTTAACTTGATTGCCTCTGTTAAGACCCCATCTCCAGATAAGGTCACTGGGGGTCAGGACGCCAACACGTGTTTTGGGGGACAATTCACCCCCTAACAATAATAAGCCACGTTCACAGCTGAGCGGAAACACACACGACGTCTCAGGCGGTTCCGGGCAGGCAAGCTCTCGGGAGGAGCCGGCCACTGATGCACGGCCTGTCTCTCCGTCTGCGTTTCCCTCAGGGAGCAGGGCCCTCCCGGCCCAGCCTGTGCCGCGCTCTCCTGGGCAGAGCCTCCGAGGCTCGGCTGCACAACTACTTCCCCGAGAGGTGCGCTCTTCCTGAAGCTGCATGGGACGCCGGCCCTGCGCTGAGGCTCGTAGCTCCCAGAAGGGAAAGGAGGCCACGGAAAGGGTCCCTCTATGGACTGCGGCCCTTCATGAAGGGGGAGAGTGGGTGTCAGCACCAGTGTCGTGGAGGCTGGGTGTGGGGCAGGCAGCTGCCGGGCTCGCGGGCACATCCTCCCTCCACCCTTACGGCAGTCGTTGAGGCTCCTGTTTCTGCACCCCGTTTCCTGGACGATAAACGTGCACCCGGCTGCACGAGTACCTGGGGTGCTGAGCCCCCCACCTGGATCCACCGACCCCACACATCTGAGTCGGGCAGCCACAGGGGAGGGGGCTCCACTGAGGGTGGGCAGGCCCGGCGCATCAGGGCGTCCACTGCATCCACCCCTGCGATCCACGACATGCTCGCAGATCCCCAGGGCACACCCACCCTCCTTACATACAAAGGAACTGCCCCCACCCTGCCCTGAGGCCGCAGAGGCAGGGGGCCTCCAGGGCTCCCCTGACCCCGCTAAGCTCCCCTGAGAACCAACCGCACTGACAGCCCGGCCTCGCATCCTCTGGGATCTGCGCTGAGCAGGTTCTGACCCGCCCTCAGGCCAACTTCCCACCCAGGAATCCCAGGCCTGGTGGGAGGGCAGGTGGGAGACGGCCCACCCAAAAGGGGCTTCGGGGAGAGGAGAGCAGGCTGCACATCCAGGGATCCGGCCCAGACTCCCTCGCAAGGACTCAAACTCTGCTCCCCACAATTTCTCCAAGGACTGAAATGTCCCCTCAGCCTCAAGGACAAGATCTGCCTGTGGAGGGACCCCTCGGAGAGGCACAGCCAGCACCCGCTAGGATGGAGCCCTCCTGCCTGCCAGCCCCGCCCCGCGCCCTGCGCCGGCCTCTGCTTCGCTGCTGGGACTCAGTTTGTCAGGCCCAAGCCGAGCCTGAGTCACTGAGGGCTTTCGTTTGGAAAATAAGATCACAAAGGCAAGAAAAGAAACCACAGTTCTATTAACAATCACACAAAGAACGAGGCCAAGGTTCCAACTTTCATTTTCCTTCCCCAAAGTCAGCGCTGCCCTCCGATGAGGCTTTTTAGAATTTCCAAGCAGGCTCTGTTCTCATGGAAGGAGAGGGGCCTGCAGGGAAAGGGGGTCTGTGCTGGGGTTTCACTCCCTTCACTATCAGCGCCCGGATGAAAGCAGCCTCTGGGACAAGGGAGGGTGAGAGATGCTCTCAGAGAACTGGGCCTTGAAAGCCCGAGAGCCCGTGCGTCCTGGTGGAAAAGCCTGGGGGCAGCGACAGAGCCCTCAAGCCCCTGGCTGGCTGCTCCGGCCCCCGGAGGGAGGGTGGGCGGTCGGGACTCCCGCAACTGTGACTTGAAGACCACCCCGTGTTCTTGATTCCACGGCTTTTAAAAGCAGCCCCTGCATCTCCAGGCAGAAGCCCAGCACGGGGCAGCGGCCGGCTTTGTGCTCGTCCTGCCCGCCCCCCCTGCCGCCCTCTGCCGCGCAGGCCGCCTCTGTCGCCGCCTCGTTTGATATTTTCAGATCCGGCCCGAGGCAGATGATGGGGCCACCAGAGAATCCTTCAGGGTGTCTTGTTTGGTTTGGAAATATTTAAATGTCTGCTGCATTTCCTCCGAGAGGGTCAGAGTCGGCCCGTGGGAGAGGCCGGCGCTCTGGCCCCAGCCCTGCAGGGACCCGGCTCTGCTGCCCACCCCAGGCCACGTCCCCAGCGCCCCCACCCACACCCGCCCTGGGCACCACGAGAAACTCCAGGCGCCCGGCCCCTCCCCACCACCTGTTTCCAGGCCAGGCGCCCAGGCTGTCGCTCCTTGTAAGCCAATGTAGCAATTGTTGGTGCTTACAGAAACCTTCTTGGCTCCTGGAAGAATCACCAGCACATTATTAACCTCCGTGGGGAGACACATGTTTTCCATAGATTTAAATGCTAGTGGCCACCGCATGGGAACACAGCCTTTTAGAATGAAAAGCGTGTAATTAAGACATAATCTCCCCTGCTTTGTAATATATGAAGCAGTAAATGGCTACGAAGTCAGATTAAATTCTCCAGCTTCCCTCTGGCACAGGAGCACCCGCCCCGCGGCTGGAAGGCCACACGCTCAGAGGCAGCGGTGACGGTCACCACATCACAGCCTCTGGCTGGGCGGGTGGACAGCCCGGTGCACGCCTCCAGGGGTCTGAGATTTACACTCGGGCCACCGTGGGAGGAAGGTGGGGAGGAGGACGTGGGGCTGAGCCACCCACACACCCAGTGCCGAATGGGGGCCCAGGCTCGTGGGGGGGTGCTGATGGTGCGGCCCCCGTGCCTTCCACCTGCCGCGTGGGGGCAAATCCAGTTGTTTCACGGTTCTCTGCACAGAGGGTCCACACAGGCGGGGCTGATCCCCAGTCACTGGCTTCGCCCCCTGTGGGCCTTTCAGCCTCTGCACCCAGTTTCCTGCCAGAGGCTATAACCTTAATCTCTGCTGTGGGGTCTCAGCAAAAGCTCACCATGAAGAAATGAACTTCAGGAGGGATGACCCAAGACGGGCAGTCCATCTCATACACGCTCCACGCTTCCTACACCGGCACAGAGCGCGGAGGTCTCACACGCAGGGAGCTGCCACCCCCAGTCGTGCGTGCGCCCAGGCTGGAGCCCCCGCCGAGGGACACTGTGGGGACGGTGCCCCACACACTCCCTGGAGGCCAGCACAGGACACGCCCCTGCACCGGGTGTCCCGCCAGCACCGGCTGGCTCCTGCCACGCACTTGGAATCGCACGAGTGCAGGCGAGTCTCTTTCGGGGTCTGGCCATGGGAAGGTTCCTCCTGCCCTGGCCGGGCCTGCAGCTGCCCCAGCCCCAGTGTCTCCCCTCCCCGACTTCCCCTCTCCTGTTAAACTGATCTCTGCCAGCAGGGCCGACCTTTTTTCTTTGTTTTCTCTCCTTGTCTTGGAATGCTTCTGTTTTCATGTTTGGCTTTTTGATCTGTTACTTTATGTTCTAAATGGTATTCTGCTTCTTCATGGACACAGCGCACATGACAGCCCTGCAGTGGGTCCCCTGGTCTGAAGAGTGGAAGCTAACCCCTCCTGGCCCTGCCGCTCCTGGCCGCAGCTCTCAGGGTGCCCTGCCTCTGTACCCACATAAACGTGTGGCTGGACTGAACGTCCTTATTGTGATTTCGGGATGTCCTAGAGCCACGCGAGGGCCTCCCCAGCTCCCCAGTCGGCTTTTCCTTCTTGTTCTCAGTGCACTCACTGGTCTTCCCAAAAAGAGGGGTGAATTAAACACACGAACGCGCACAATGTTGCTTTTTCAGGCTGCGGCGTGGATGGCACTCCTGCTGCCTGCGCCGTTCCCCAGACAGTTCAGATGCAGAGCCTGGCACGAGGTAGAGGCGGGTCACCAAAGCAGCGGCGGGTCACCAAAGCAGCCCCGTCCCTGAAACTCCAGCAGAGAGACTCCTGGTGCCTGTGTATTCCCCGGGCCGCCGGCCTCTCCTCCTTGGCCGACTGGGACGGGCGGCCGTCGGTGGGCGGCTGGTGAACACGGGGTCCCCAGGGAGGGACGACTCACTGCCTCAGTTCTGGAGCTTCAAACGCGAGCCTGTGGCTTTGGGTTTTCTTACAAGAATCAGAAAAATAAATACACTTTATTCACATGTCGATGCAGAAACCGTCGGCCTCCCTCTGGAATGGCGGTCCCGGGCGGGCGGGGCTGGGGGACCTCCCTGCGCCCTGCGTCCACGGCGGCCCTGAGCTCTGCGATGTCCCTGTCCCTGCACAGGTGGGCTGGGGCCGCAGTGCTCATTCTTCTTCTGGATAAGAGGGAGCAAACACGCCCGGGTCTGGGGAGACCGGGCTCCAGGGCTCCTGGTCTGGGGCACAGCACACAGAGCCGGGCAGGCTGGCTGCCACAGCGGAGGCCGGACCCCCAGCACTTTCTCGGGAGCAGCCCACCTGGGCAGGAGCCACAGGCCCCGCGTCACAGCAGCCTCCGCTCAGTCCCCAGCTGGGCCTCCCAGGGCCTTAGCATGGGGATGGGGGCCGAGACGGGCAAGCTCCCACCCCGCCCCCGCCCGGACACCAGAGGAACAGGACAGGCACCGGCTCTGGGCTTCGACTTGCAAGCCTGCCTGTCACCTTCGGGGTCCAGAGAGGGACGTTTTCTGCCTTATCAGCCCCTTCAAGACTCGAAGACAAAATCCAAGCGCAGATGACCCCGGAAGGCCCACTGCCGCGGCTCTCAGCCGGGCCAGTCCTGCCCCCGGGCCATCTCTGAAGACGGTTTTGGCGGTGATCCTGCAGCACTGAGTTTAGTGGGTGGAGACAGGATGGAGGGAAACACCCACGGGCACCGGACGCCCCATGATGACGAATTATTTGCCCCGGGATGTAACACGGATTGACAGAGGCTCAGAAACTGAACTGCTGGCACCCCACCTCATAGCTGTGTGGACACTGCTTAAGAAATGATATAGACCATCGAGGAGAGCGTGCAACCCTGCGCCGGCTCATGTCCCTCAGGTGTAGTTTTCCGTGTCTTTGGGGGAATGGTGCCCCCCTGCTAGCCGCGGTCACTGGGGGTCTGACGGCCCACACAAGTGTGTGGTCAGTAACGCCCACCTAAAGGAATGTTCTGAGTCCCGCTAGGATTTACACAGCAAGATGGCGAAGCTTCATGTGAACACAGATGCCAAGGGGCCTGGATCCGCACGAACAGGACAGGAAAGGACGGGCCGCAACCCCCAGGCAGCAGGCGCTCTGTGTGCGCCAAGGTCCAACTCTGAAAACACAGAAGCCTCAGTGATGGTGGCTGCTGCTGGGGACTCCTGATTAAGTGACCCCAGGTCCCCGGGTGACCGTGGATGGTCACATCCTGTCTCTGCGGCAGCTACTTCATCATCAGCCCACGTCTGCCACGTTCGCAGGTGGGGCTCGGCTGAGCAAGCCCTCGGGGACAGGAGGGAGGCTCTGCTCGGGGACAGCTGATCCTCCCCAATGGAAAAGGAGATGTCTGCGCCGTGGCCACTCTGCCGCCGGCCCCCAGGGCATTCCTGGACCTGCTGACGCCAGGACCACCCGTCCCTGGCAGGGAAGTCGGCAAGCTGGCAGCGCCTACGGTGGGGCAGTGGTACAGCCTGTGCCGTTAAACTGCCACCACCTCCCTTTTGGACTTTCCTGTTCTGAAATCATCACTGATTCTGGGAGCGCCACGTGACCAGGAAGGATGCACCGACTGAGTCTTCCGCCCGACACTTAAGCTCCTTCAAAGCTATTGTTTTTACTCATCACTATAATTTTTTAACAACATTAATTAAAATTTGAAAAAGAGAAAGCAAATCACCCATGACCCATGCTTTCGGGATTTAAGTAGGAAGGGCAGGGGACCGAGTGGCCGCGCTGCCTCCAGCTGCAAACTGTCTACAAAACAGACTGGTTGCTGTGTGCAGTCTCCTGATTTTTACATATTGGCTCTTATTTTTCTAAACATGGAGCCACTAAATAGAACACACTTGCAGGTTAAGTTCAAGTGGCAGGCCACCAGTTTGGAACCTCTGGTGTGTAATTTTGCATCCACACAGAGGGCTAACAGAAGAAGTCGTGTGAGTCTACAGATTATTGCAGTTTTAATAATCAGAACGTATTGAGGAATTATTCTCTGTACTATGAATGGGTCTTAGGCCTCTGAACGTATTCAGAGGATACTGAATAACGATGTAGCTAAAGCAAAACTGCGGGTGAACTCCTCATTACACACTTCCACCAGGAAAACACCGCCGTCGTGCGTCTGATTTAGAGCACTCCCTTACCAGGAGAAGTCTACCAGCAACGCAAGTGCACATCAGCTGAGGGTGAAACTGAGCTAAGTCTGGGACAAACCGTGAAGTCACAGTGACAGCACAGCTGGAAGAAGACCTGCTATGAAAGTATTAAGAGCGAGAAAAAGTCCCTTTTCAATGCTGAAGCCGAAGGAGCTAAACTGTAGCTCAGATCATAAGTGAACGTCACCAGGGGAACGTCGCAAGGAGACAGCGGTCTTTCCAGGGAGGGGAGGAGGTGGCCAGACGCAGACAGCAGAGCGTGCCCCCGTAACTGGCAGCGGTGAGTTTATCTAGCCACAAGTACAGGTTCACTCAGATGCTAACGCTGCTCATTCTCTGTGAGGATCCTAGACCCTGGGAACAGGGGGACAAGCAGCACTGACACGCCCCAGCCTCACGCACGCGGCCTGACGGGGAAGGCGTGAAATAAACACGGTGTCCGAACGCCTGCATGGCTGTGAGACAGTGACGAGGAGCCACACGGGCATCGAGATGCCGTTGGAAAAGCCGTGGCTCCCGTCTGACACTGACTGGGGAAAAGGCCACAGGGTTGTGATTTGCACCCATTTTGCAGCCTGGACAGCTTGAGGCTGTCAAGGCATGAAGGTCCTTTGGGGGAGAATCTGAAAGCTGGAGATGGACACTGTGTGAAGAGAGATGCTGTCACTAAAAGCAATGATACCCCTTGGAAAGAAGTAACCCACTCCCTGTCCAGAGTCAGGACGCCCTGGTCAGATCACCGCAGGGAAGAGCGTTTTCCGCGGCAGTGACCTTGCGCACCAAGGGTGGGGTGCAGAGCCACCCTCGCCCTTGTGGAGCCCAGCCGGACTGGATTTCATAACAGACCCTGTAGACGCTCCCTCACCCCAGACTCACTCTAGGACGAGGAAACCTCCATCCACTCCCAGACGATTTATTAGGTACCTGCTCTTCCATCCTGAGCTTAAGGCCTATCGTCACCAAAAATGACCTGCTGTTGAGACAGACAACCACGCCTGACTGCAAATCGGGGGCGTGAATGAAGACTGACTGCAGGTCCCGCCGTGCAAGCTTTGAGTGAGGGCTTGTGGATGAAGTCCTCCCGGGCAGAGCCCGGCACTGCGTCCTGGGGCAGCCCCAGTCCTGGGGAAGACTGAGCACAAAGTCCGCGGAGGTGAGCACCAGGCTGTGACTGTCCCAGGCAGCACTGATCTCAAACAGGAGTCTGGCTGTGTTTTCTCCCCCAGCTGCCGCACTGCCAGTCCCCATCGGGTTCCAGCAAAGCTGCCAGGGAAATGCAGGTTGGCACTTCTTGGGGTTCCTTCTCGAGACCCGCAGCCCCGACGGTGCCTGGAGGGGTGGGGACTACAGGGCCCAGATGGTGGGCAAGTCCCTCCAGGAGGCTGACAGAGGTGGCGTCTGCAGTGGGACACGTGGCCTCAAAGACCAAAGATGCGCCGAGAGTTGGCAAAACCCTCAGACTCGGGTGGGCTCACGAAGGACCCTGCCCCATGTGGGTGGCAGGAGAATCCACCGGCCCTACGTGTGAGCAGCCTGTAGGTCGCCACGCTGGTGTGGGGAACAACTTCTACCTCTATGGTCATCACCGCTGCCACTAAATGCCGGAGCAGGTGTTTTACATGCGGTTTCTTTCATCTTCCCAGTACCTCTTCAGGTAGCTCTTTAAGGATAAGGAAGCAAGGCTCAGAATGGGCAAGGAACTTGTGCGAGGACACAGAGCTGCTCCCCCGCGCTCGGTGGAGAAGCTGGGATTGCACGCAAGTCTGCGAGGCTTCCAAGCCCACTCTCTTGCCCCACGTCTCGTGCCCCCGGCACTCGTTAGATGTTTCCACAGGGGGAGCTTTCACTACTGCACACAGAACACCACCACGTTGACCTCGGCCATCAGCGGGTCCCAGGAATCGCGTAGGGCAGGGGCTGACGCTGCAGGAACTGCCTGGATGGAGAGTCTGCGCAGACCAGGTCCCAGAGAGGCGGCGCGGAAGGGGCACGCGGGCTTTGGGGGTCGTCGCCCACGGTGGGAAAGCCAAGCCCGCTGGCGTCCTCCCCGCCAGAGGGAAGGGCGCCCCGAGGCCCTGGAGGACAGACCACCCAGGAGAAGTCTAATCAGGAGCAGGCTTCCGGCACCGGGGAGGACCGCGCGCCTTGGGATGAGGAAGTCTCCGCTGCGAAATGCCTTCCAAACCCCCTCTGAGCAGAAGCCAAGCCAAGCACTGGGGCAGGACAGGCTGTCCGGGCACATCCTGCCCGCACCGCTCGGGAACCCCCACCCCTGCCCCGCAGGGGCCTCGTCCTCGCCTCTCAAGTCCAGCTCCCCTTCCCAACCCCCGCCTCCAGCCCGCACCGCTGCCATCACCCTCCCAGCTGGGGTCCCCCAGCCCCTCTCCGACCCACACCAAGCCCATCGGGAGCACTGGTTCTGTAGCCGACCCGACTCTGCCTCCACACAGAGGCCCAGGTCAACAGCTGGTTTTCACGGATGAGCTCAGCGGGGCTCGGAGGTCACCCTTCTGACCGCAGCCTCGGAGCAGGGCAGGGCAGAGCTGGGCTCCCAGGCCCTGACAGTTGGCCCCCGCCCGCCGCCTCCCTTTTATGCCAACGGAGAACAGACATAAACGTATGAAAAGCAAAGTGATGAAAAGGAAAGTCCAGAAGCAAAGATGTGCCCAAGCTTGGCCTGGGCTTGTCCAAGACCCCTGCGAGGTGGGCAGCCAGCCCCCAAGGGGCTCTGGGGGCCGGGGGCAGCAGGGCCGTTCAAAGGGTTTGCTCTCAGAAGAGGGTCCGAGCTCTCCCCATGGCACACCAGCTGTGTGGCTCTAGGCACTTCACAGCGGCCTCAGTTTCCTCGTCTTCAAAATGGGATGACCATTGCTCCTTTAGGGGCGTCTGTGCTGTTACACCCATAAATACGTCCATCTCAGAGCCAGGCAGCGGGCGTGGGGCCCACACTGACTGCAAAGGTGCTGCTTAAGACTTTACGGAGGTGGTTCCCCTCCACTCGAACGGCACATCCCGATGGCTTTTGGTAGATTCACCAGGCTGTGCTACCGTCACCACCACTGACCGCAGAGCGCTGCTACCTCCCCGAGTGGAGCCCCGCACCCATCGGCAGTCACGCCCCGTCTGTCCCCTCCCCCTCCCCCCAACAAGCACTAATCCACCTCCCGTCTCTGGGTTTGTCTCTTCTGGACCATTCTGTGAAAACCGAATCCCACAGCGTGAGGGCTTTTCTGTCTGTCTTCCTTCACTAAGCACCATGTTTTCAAGACTCATCCACGCTGCGACGTGCGTCAGAACTCCCTTTATTTCACGGCTGAACAATACTTCACTGAATGGCTGCATCTTATCTGCCCGTTCATCAGCTATTGGGTATTTGGGCTGTTCCCACTTACTGGCTGTTAGGAACCTGCTGCTATGAATGTGCTTGTGCAAGATTTTGTGTGGACGTATGTTCCTTTCTCTCGGGTCCATGCCTAGGAGTGGAATTTCTGCATCCTATGGTGACTCGGTTTAAGCTTTTGAGAACCTGCCAGAAGATTTTCAGGAGAGGCTGCACCATCTCACACGTGAGGATTCTGATTCTTCCGCATCCTTGCCAACACTTGTTCTTGTCTGTCTTCTGCGCTCAACCTGCTGGGTGCCAAGCGGTCCTCATCCTGCTCTCTATCTGCATTTCCCTGATGGCTGACGAGGTGGGGCACCTTCTGACTTGCTTATTGGCCATCTGTACAACTTCTTGGCAGAAGTGTCCACTTTATCCTTGGCCTAGTTTTAATTGGGTTGTCTTTTTCTTACTAAGTTGTTCTTTATATACTGGCTACAAGATCCTTATCAGATACATGTTTCCAAAACGCTCTCTCCTACTGTGGGCTGCCTTTTCACTTTCTTGAAGGCACCACCTGCAGCACAAACGTGTTTTGAGTTTTAACAGAGTTCAATTCATCTATTGTGTCTTTTTCACGTGTGCTGTGGGTGTTGCATCTAAGAAGGGTTTGCCTCGCTCTCAGATCACAAGATTTACACCTGTGTTTTCTTCTAACAGTTTTACAGTTT
This sequence comes from Camelus ferus, assembly GCF_009834535.1. Lineage (NCBI taxonomy): Eukaryota > Metazoa > Chordata > Mammalia > Artiodactyla > Camelidae > Camelus > Camelus ferus. Next base: position 1,297,465 of record NC_045715.1, read on the forward strand.
TAGTTTTACATTTAACTCTTTGGTTCATTTTTACTTCATTTTTTTTAATATGGTGTGAAGTGTGGGGTCCAACTTCATTCTCTTGCACAATTTGATGAAAAACTACTCTCTCCCTCATAGACGTGCCCTGGCACCCTTGTGGAAACTCAGCTGACCACAAACACTGGGCTGTTTTCTGGATCTTCAACTCCATTTCATGAGTCCGCACGTCTGTCCTTACGCCAGCCCCACACTGTCTGATTGTCGTAACTTTGTAGTAAATTTTGAAGTCAGGAAGTATAAGTTCTCTGACTTTGTTCCTCTTTTTCAAGAATGTTTGAACATCCTGAGTCAATCCTTGCATTTCCATATGAATTTTAGGGTCGCCTGTCAATTTCCGTAACAAAGCCAGCTGCAATTCTGACAGGGATTGCGTTTAATCTATAGATCAGCTTGGGTATTAATTCCATTTTAACAATGTTAAATCTTCTAATTCATGAACATGGGATGTCTTTTTATTGATTTAGGTCCTTTTTAATTTCTTTCAACTATGTTTTGTAGTTTTCAGAGTAAAAGTCTTGCATTTCTTATGTTAAATTTATTCCTAAATTTTTCTGGATGCTCTTGTAACTAAATTGCTTTATCAGTCTCATTTTCAGATTGTTAATTGCTAGGGCATAGAAATACAATTGACTTTTGCATATTGCTCTTGTGTCCTGCAATCTTGCCTGAAATTTCAACTGAAAAAAAGGCCAAAGGAAGGTAGACTGTGATACCAGGAGGCTGAGGAGCAATTTTTGTTTTTATAGATGCACTTTCAAAGTGCAATATAATACCCAACCTCACTCTATTCTTATGCACAAAGCCAGCAGATTTTATGCCTGTGTGCATATTTTAAATAGTGCAGAATCATATTATTTTAAATAATCAAAATCTTATTTTAGATATCACTTGACGTCCCCTCTGAGTGCTTGGATATGAAGAACGAGATGCTGGGGCAGAGTCCGCTGGGAGCAAGGGCAGTACCTGGGGGAGGCAGCCCTGCCTGGCACACAGGTGGGAGTCTCGCTCCAGACACGCAGGTACCCACTCAAAGGCATCCTGAATCCCAGTGTGAGTGGCTGGCCAGCTCTCCAGCTGACCATTGGACAAAGCATCCTTCCAGAAATGCTATTTCTCCCCCATTGAATTATTATAATGGGGAAAAAAACAAAACTTGAGTAAAAATTCAGAGCATGGCCGTTTTTGATAATACCGATGTATTGCTATCTGTCAATCTTCCATGATGTCTGGTCCTTACTGAAATTTAAGAAATGGAGTTTGGGCTAAATATCTGCATATTCAACCCATGAATGAACACGGGGTGGGGCCTGGGAGCTGCCTTCTGCATTCAGGCCCCTCTCCACTGCCTCCAGCTAGGAGACCACGTGCCCTCACCTCCCTGGGCTTCTGCCTCCACATCTGAGAAGCTGGAGCTCTGAGCCTCAGCTGCCCCTCGGGCTACAGAATCTATAAGGTTACATTCTGACACTGTCCCCTTCATACAGCTCCTCTGCTTTCAAGGATAAATCTGAACACTTCTGCAGTGTTTTCCCAACAAGAAGAAGGTCAGTGTGGCTTCATTTTAAATGACCGTCCCAGAAAGCGGGCAGTGGAAGGAGAATGGACTGGAGGGAACAACCTGCGGAGCATCTGGGAGGTACACGGCGCCGTCCGGGTGAGAAACACCCACCAACAGTCCGAGTGGGAAGCTGTCAGGAAACAAGTTCTGTCCCGTTAAGTCCGGTGCGCGTGCCCAGCGGGGCTTCACAACGACCTGAGCAAGTGCTGGTGAGGATGTGGAGAAACGGGAACTCTGGTGTGCTGCTGGTGGGATGCAAAATGGGGCAGCTGCTGCGGAAAACCGCACAGTGGCCACTCGAAAATTTAAAAGCAGAATTCCTGTATGATCCACTCTGGCTGTGTATGTGAAAGAACTGAAGGCAAGCCTTGAAGGGACATCCGCACCCTCGTGCTCAGCAGTGTTACTCACAACAGCCAAAAGGCGGAAACCACCAAATGTCCATCGACAGATGATGCACAAACAGGACGCGGTCTATACACACAATGAATACTGTTCAGCCTTAAGGAGGAAGGGAGCTCTGACGCCTGCTGCAACACGGATGAACGCTGAGGACACTGCTCAGTGCAGCAGGCCCGTTACAGAAGGACAGACACTGTGATACCACGTGTGCGGGGCCCCTGGGTGGTCAGACTCACAGACAGGAGGCGGGACGGAGCAGCCGGGGCTGGGGCAGGGGTGGCGAGAGTGTTTACTGGGGACAGAGCTTCAGTTTGGGAAGATGGAGAAGTCCCGGGCGGGGCGGGGCGGGGCGGGGCGGGGAGGGGGCCGACGGCAGCACCACAGTGTGAATGTGCTTCGTGGGCAGCCCTGTGGACCTGACAGCGGTTAAAACGTTACCTGCACGCTGTCTCTTCCACCACAGTAAAAAGCAAAGGAACTAATCTGTGTTGCAGGAAAGGGCCGACCCCCTCTGCATCCCGCGGGGCCCCGCCCTCCCCAGGACCCCAGCATTGCCTTCCCGGGGCAGACGGAGGAGCCTAGCCCTGGAAGCAAGGCAGGGAAGGCCCTGAGAGCGTGGCAGGGGCACCACCCCGCCCCCGCCCCCAAGGGCAGAAACACGGGGTGGGGGCGGCGCCTGCAGGACGGGGGGGGCGCGCGGTGGGCCGGCCCGGGGCGTCGGGGCGGCGCTGGGCCCGGACGCGGCACGGCCGCCGCGGCCTCCGGCAGGAGCGCCGCCCCCACCCCTTCTCCGCGCGGGGAGCGGCTGCCGTCCACTCCGGAAGCGGCTTTCGAGTGTGAGACACGACGGCACGCGCGACCGTCTCCGTGCCGTCCACGGGCGCCCAGGAACCGTTCGCCTTGCGACTGGGACGTCCTGTTAAACCCGCTCTCGGGCTTTCCGGACCCGCAGGGACAAGGGACGGTTCCGTTTGTGGCGCAACAGCGCCACCTCCTGGGAAGCGCTCACGTAGCACGAGGCTTCCTAAAAGCCGGACTCCCCAGAAACGCGCGGCGTCCTCCAGATGGCCAGGAGGACGATGCCAGCTTTGCAAGTCAAATGTGCGGGGCAAACTCAGAATCTCGTGTTGTCTCCACTTCGCGCTTAACGTTAAAGAGTCTTTTTCGACACGAGTTTGAGATGAGGGTCTGATGTACTAGCTTAGTTTCCCAACCTGGAGGAACAGTCCACAGAAACATGCGATCTTGCTCACAGGAAAAAGCGAAGGAAACCTCATCACAGCCAGCAGGACGGACCGCTGAGGAGAAGACCCTCCCTCCTCATCACCCTGCCAGGCCAGAGCTCAGCTGTCTCACTTCCCAGCTCTAACTTTTATTAGGGTGCAGGCTCTGCTGCTGTGGCTGTTCTGGGCTGTATTTTTAAATCAATGTGCGAAAATTTATTCTGAACATGTGGGACATCTTGGATATGTTTGTCCAACTGCGGAAAGTATATTTTTAATAATAACTATGTACTTAAGATGTGCAGCATAATGGTTTGACATACATTGTGAAGAGCTTCCAGCAGTCAAGCCAGCCAACCTACCAGTCTCCTCACACAGCTGTCGTGCACACGGGTGTGCATGTGTGTGCATGAGCACGTGTGCATGTGTGTGCATGCGTGTGCGTGGGGGAGTGTTGGCACCTGAAAGCCTCTCACTCAGCAAGCACCCGTGTTTGCACAGGACTGTGAAGCACGGCCATCACCTGCTCGTTGAGTCCCCACTTACCTCACCCTAAAAACTGCAACTCTGTGCCTCTGACGGGTGTCTCCCCACTGCCCCCCCCCCCCCGCCGGTGACCACCCCCTACTCTGCTTCTGGGAGTCTGGCTACTTTAGATGCCACACAAGAGTGAGATCACGCAGCGTTTGTCTCCATGTCGGGCCCATTTCACTTCATAATGTCCCCCAGGTTCATCCACTTTGCTGCAAATGACAGGGTTTCCCTCTTTAAAAATATATAAAAACCTATCTCTATCTCACATCTTCTTTATTCGTCCCCCCCTGGGTGGGCTCTTCGGCTGTCTGCCTGTCTAGGCTCCTGGACACATTCCTGCCATGAACACTGGGTGCAGACATCTCTTCGAGGTACTGATTTCCACTCCTTGGGACACACCCCCAGGGGTGTGACTGCTGGGTTGTGTAGCAGCTCTACTTTTATTTTTTTGAGGAAACTCCATACTGTCCTCCACAGTGGCTGCACCACTTTCCATCCCACCAGCAGTGCAGGGGGCTCCCTTTTCTCCACGTCCTCGCCAACCCTTGTTATTGGTGGGCTTTTTGATGATGGCCATCCTGACAGGTGAGAAGGGATACCCACTGTGGTTTTGAACTGATGGGGGAAAGCAGGTTTTGGAAGGGGTTCTTGGCAAACATCCTTGAGCCCCTACTGTGTGCCCACCGCACGTCATCCTCCAGAGATAGAGAGGCAGCATCCTGGGCGGGAATGCCCGCCAGTCTGGTCCTGCAGGACTCAGACACGGGGCTCCAGGCGGACCGTCACATGATCTGCGCTACTGGAGCACAACTCCAGTCTCTGAAATACTTCATACTTCTCGTTTCCTCACTGGTTTTGCACTCGGTCCTTTGGTCCCCAGCTTCCTGGGCTGAGAGAAGTGAGTGCTGGCTGGAAGGGGTCTTCTCGCTTCTGCCACTGCGGGGGCTGGGACAGCAGAATTCCTCCCGCTTTGCAGGACCATTTCCCTCAAGACACAGACGTGCTGTCTCTCCTCTCAGTTGTGGGCTCGCCTCCCGGCAGGACCCTCAGCTGAGCCGCTGTGACCTCCGCCCTCTTGCCCCTTGAAGTCCCTCCACTGGGCCCTGCTTCCGTCCGGGTCCTGAGCAGCCGCTTCCTCTCCGGACCCCTCCTCGCGGCCTCCTCTGCTGACTGGCCTCCACAAGGCCCAGTGCCCGAGAGCAGCCAGCTTCTCCCCACACCGCTCTCCTAACCACACGTGCCTCCGCCACCTCCACTCCCGTCTAATGGACGCCCCGAGTCCCTGTTCCCCCAAGCCACACTCCTGGGTCCCCCCCAGAGCCTGCTGCTCCCATGGCCCTCAGGCCAACAGCGTCAGGGTCCACATCTCTCCCTCACCCGCCATGTCTAGTCCACCAGAAAATTCCTTTGAGTTTATCTTCAAAATAGATCTAAACACAAATGCTTTCCACCGTCTGCACGAGGCCTGAGCCCCCGTGGTCTCTCACGAGGATTTTCCCCAGGACCCTCCTGGTCGCGCACCTTTTCTATTCTCAACAGTGTAGCCAGAGCACGTCGCCTCCCCGCCAAATCCTCCCAACCCAGAGTCCCTGCTCTGCCTACAGGGTCCAACGTGAGACCTCCTCCCACCTCGCCTCTGACCTCAGCCCCTCCGCTCAGCCTCCGTTTGCCCGGCCACACCGGCCACACCAGCCACCTACCCACTGCTGTCCCAGGGCCCCTCCAGCGGGGCCAGCGCTCTCATGTGTCTGGGCCTCCGGGCAGCCTTCCCCGACCTCCCCCCTCCCAGCTTCGGGCCCTTTCACAGCAGGTGTTCCTGCAGCTTTCCCTCCCGAGGCTTCTCTCCAACAAGGCAGGGACCTTTGCTGTCTCACCCACTGCCGTCCCCCCAGCCCCCGGGATGGTGTCTGGTCCATGGTGGAGACTCAGTCACATCTGCTGACAAACTCACAGCACAGCAGAGACCAACGGAAAATGGGGCTGCAGCACGGCATCAGCCCCAGTGTGACCTGGTCACTCAAAGATTCTAAGACACAAGAGCAAACATATGGTCCAGAAAAGAGCAAACTGATGAACTGGATTTTATCAAAATTTAGAACTCCTGCTCTTCAAAAAGAGACGACTATGAGAACAAAAGCACAGCCGCAGGCTGCGAGGAGTGTTTGCAGAACGTGCTTCTGACAGAGGACGTGTGTCCTGCATACGTAAAGCATTCTCAAAACTCAGTACACAAACAACTCAGTGTTTTCAGTGGGCAAAAAATTCCAGCAGACGTTTCTCTGAAGATGCAAGGATGGCAAATACACAGCGAAAGCCATTAGTCGTTGGATGTAAACTGAACCACAGTAAGGTACACACATCCCGCATACCCACAGCCCAGCAGACTGACCCGGCCAGCGTTGAGCAGACGCGGGGCCTGGGTGCCCGGACACTGCCACGGGGGTGGGGGGGTCGCAGTCGCTTGGGAAAGAGTTCAGTGGTTCTGTAAAAATTTAAACGCCTGTCATACGACCCAGACATTCCACCCCTGGGTTTTTGTCCAAAAGAAGTGAAGGCCTGTCACCCAAAGGCTTGTGTGTGAATACTCACTGCACCTTTGCTTGTGAGCCCCAAACTGGGCACAAACTGATGTCCGTTGTCCACCCACCCACCAGGGCGGTGCACAGCAGCCCAAAGGGGTGAACTGTTGGTCAACAGGGCGGATCTCCAAACCATTACACTTCGTGAGAGAAGCTGACCCGCCCCCTCCACTGCCAAAAAGAGTACATGTTGCCTGCTCCCATTAATATGAAACTTTAGGAAATAAAAAATAATCATAGTGGGAGAGAGGACCAGCGGTCGCCTGGTGCCGGGAAGAGGCTGGGTTGGGGGGTGGAGGGAGGGGACCTGGAGGGTCAGGAGGGAGCCTGGGGGCGGGGGTGGCAGTGGAGGCAGGAGTCCTGGAGAGTCAGGAGGGAGCCCGGGGGTCCCGGGTTCGGGGGGTGGAGGGAGGGGACCTGGAGGGTCAGAAGGTGCTGGAGGCGTGTTCATCACCTGCGTGGTGCTCGCGGTTTCACAGCCACATGAGTGGGTCAGAAACGGTCAAACACATGCAGTTTTGCGTGTTGATTATATCCCAGTAAAGCTGTTAAAAATAAAATCGCCACACTAACAAATAAGAAGATGTGGGTAAAAAAACAAGAAAGTGAGACAAAATCCTAGGTGAGACAGAACAGCCCAATGCACACCACGTGGCCCTCTTTACCAGCAAGTGCGGCTCCAGCAGCAAAGCAAAAACGACAGCGTGACGTTCTGGCCTCACGAGACGGACCAAGCGGACTGCGCTGAAGCGCCGCTCGTCTGCGGCTCTGAGAAGGCCCCTGCGGGTCCCCGGGGGGCGCTGTGCTGGGTCGCAAGGTTCTCAGCCACACGCTGACGCCTCTCCCGTTTCTCAGGGACGCCAAAGTGGGGATGAGGCTGGAAGCCCCACAAAAAGACCAGCAGGACCCCTGGGCAGGGCCGCTGCTCTCCTCTTAGCACCGTCTGGGTTCCCTGGCCCAGAGGCTTTATCTCACTTTTTGCATCTAAAACGGCTAACTTACACCTAGCATTCTATTGGTTCCCTGAGCTCACTTCTGATTGGTTATTTCCTTCACTCCTGATTGGTTATTACTCTCACTCCTGATTGGTTATTAATCTCACTTCTGATTGGTCCACTTACCTAACTTCTGATTGGTCCATTTGTAGTACTTTATTAACATGGAGCTCACTCCTGATTGGTCTATTTCTACTAAGCTTGTTCCTGGTTGGTCAATTTCTATTATACCTTATTTGCATAGGATGTTGCAAAGTGTAAAACTGGCAGCCTATAAAAGGCCTGTGTAACCCAATATCAGGGTCCAGGGTTTGAAGTGTTAACTCTTCTGGGCTCATTGGTGTAGTAAACCTGAGTTCTCCAGCTCTCTGAGTGTTGCTTGGTCTCTTGTCGGGATCCAGATTGTTGTCACAACTGAACTGTAACACATTTTTCCACAACAGGGACGGCGTGGCACCCACTTTCCCGGAGTGCCTGATTTCCCCCAGGGGGATGTTTGAGGGAGGAAGAGACGTGTGATGGAGGTGTGGGGTGGGGGGTGAGAAGAGGCACCACCCACCCCATAAATTTAAAGTGAAAGGTGTCAGGCGGTCGTCAGCCCAGGGTTGAAGGTCTCAGAGGGAGTCCCAGGAGACTTATGGACGGAGATAGTCGACCACACGCTGGAGCCAGTGTGAGCTGTGCTCTCCCAGCAGCCCTCACAAGTAGGATGTCGGCCACCAAGCTTCTGAGAACTGGCAGCAGTGCCCAAGGCTCTCACCAACAGCGTGGATCTGAAGTTACCAGAATTTAATCAGACCCTGAGAGTGACACAAAAGACCCCACCCTGAGGGTCTGCGGTGTGGATGGATACTCCGTCCAGCACGGCTCTTTAGGACTCCAAACACCCCCAAGCAGGGCCGGCCGCCTTGGCCTGGCCAACAAGGGTCTCTCCTGTGACCGGTGGTAAATTCCTATCAGTTGTGGACACGGGGCCCGCAGGTTTATTTTGCACCAGGCCCCACAAATGTTGCAGCCAAGCCTGCCTCACAGTGGGCCCTCTGGAGGACTGGTTAATTCCTGTTAACTGGTGTGAAAATGGAGTTGGTCTAGGAAACGCTGAGTTAAACTTCACTTCCTTTTTCAGGACAACCTGTGGCAACAGTTCAGATCAGCTACTCATACTTAGTTACCTTACTGCCAGTAGGAAAGTCTCATCACGCAGACCCTCTCATCCAGGCAGACCTGAGAGACACGGCAGGTTGGGCTCCAGGCCACCCCAGTAGCGAGGTTTTGGTTTCCCAGTGCACATAAAGTCATGTTTACACAAGACCGTGGTCTACTAGATGCACAACAGCGTTCTATCTGAAGAAACAATGTACGTACTTTAAAAATAATTTTGCTGGGAAAATGGTGCCAATAGATTTGCCCAACTAGGGTTGCCACAAATGTTCAATTTGTAAAAAAAAAAAAATGGTATTTACGAAGTGCAGTAAAGTGAGGTCTGCCTGTGCCATGGGTCACATTCTGTCCCCAGACAATGCTCCTCCAGCACCAATACACAGCCAAGCCCCTGGGTCTCATGTCGGTACCATCAGTTCAGGTCCAGACATGGCAGCGCCGACGCTGCTGGTCCTCAGACCACGCTTTGAGTACCACCGTTCCAGAATACACCTGCAGCAGGTGTCTGCGCCCTGGGGGTCGGTTTTGTCTCCAGTCTGCAGACTGTTCCACGATTCAGCGATGAAGTGATTCAGGAGAAAGCACCGCCATCTCTCTGAACCTCAAATTCTTCAAGGTACTGGTAACTTTTCCTACAATTGTTTCAAGGACCAGTGATCTCACTTACAGTCGTGTCAGAGCTAGGCAGTTCTACACTGAGAGTCTCATTTTAACAGCGCCTTGTGAGTGAGGCACGGCGGACGTCCTGACTCCACTTTTACAGGCGAGGAAACCAGGGAGGGGAGGGGAGCCGCCCTCCTGCAGCCAAGCAGGTGCCCCATGAGGGCCTGGGCCTCCCCCAGGAGGCTCGGGACCTGTGGGGCTTTGGCTCTGTGGAATATTCCAGAGCCTCTTACAGACCAGGCTCTTGTCTTTCCATTCAGCCGGCTTGCGAAGGGGTTTGCTTTACGATGAGGTTTTAAGTTACGTTCGTTTTATAACTACTGGATCCTTTTTCTTCTTATTGAAAACAGTTTCTTTTTTTTATCAAAATGATAAATGTTCATTGTTTAAAGAATTCAAGCAGCACAGAAAAGTGCAAACAACTGAGTAAAGTCTCACTGTATCAGATGCAGCCTCCGTGGACGCTGCCAGGGCCACCCTCCCGTCACCTCCCGGTGACCGAAGGCCGACCCATCTGAGGGAACGAAAAAGCAGAGGGTTCCTCCGGTCAAATCATTTTGAGAACTGCCTGTATATTATATTCCCCACCTGAAGGTCACAGAGAACATTAGCTTTCCAAAGGCCCACAAAAGCATAGCAGCAAACACTACTGACCTTATACACAGAGCTTCAGCCAATATCCTGAGTTACAGGGATCTCTTTCAGTTGTGTTAGCATTTCCTTGGGGGAAACAAGGACCCACACTTCCTCCCCCCCACCCGAGGGCTGTGGGAGCCGCACACCCACAGACCGCTCCGCGTCCCCATCTCCCAGGCCCCGCTGCTCGCGGACTCCGCCAAGCCCTCGCCTTTGTTGACGTGACGCAGAAACAGAATTAACTGCTGTTTTTATTTCTTCCTGAACCTCTTCCCCTGTGCTCACTGGTCACCTTGTAAGCTGCCTGTTAATGCTCTTCCCAAATTTTCATTCAGGTTTTTTTTTTTCTTTTCTGAGTTCTTTGTTTCACAAGAAAATTGATCTCCTACCATGTGACTTGAAAATAATTTCACCAAATTGGTTTTCAACACGCCCATTTTATTTTACTTTATTTATTTTGCTACCCGGCAGTTTAAAATCCATGCACCATCAAACGCACAGGGTTGGGCTTTCTGACATGCTACTCTGGAAGAGCTCCCCCAGCCGAGATTATGAAAATACCCCCCCAGGTTTCCTGTGCCGTTCTATGACTTCTGCATTTCAGTTAAATCCTCTGCCCACCTGGACTTCATCTTCACGTGGGGACCGGGGGGCTCGGCCTCTGTGTGCCTCTGTCACGAGCCTGGCGCCACACCCCGTGCCCCAGACGACTTCTCACTGGAAGAGGACACGGTGTCCTTTAAAATCTGTTTTATATTTGATGTCCTGTCACTCACTCTTGGGGTTTAGCTGCACGGGTTCCAACAAGTGTAGGGAGCTGTGCACACAGCATCACAAGTGAGACACAGGGCAGTGCCAGCACCCAGACCCCCTCTTACTGCCCTAAGTTAGACACAGGGCAGTGCCAGCACCCAGACCCCCTCTTACTGCCCTAAGTTAGACACAGGGCAGTGCCAGCACCCCAAACCCCCTCTCACTGCCCTAAGTGGACACAGGGCAGTGCCAGCACCCAGACCCCCTCTTGCCCTAAGTGGACACAGGGCAGTGCCAGACCCCCCTCTCACTGCCCTAAGTTAGACACAGGGCAGTGCGAGCACCCAGACCCCCTCTCACTGCCCTAAGTGAGACACAGGGCAGTGCCAGCACCCCAAACCTCCTCTCACTGCCCTGAGATACAGGGCAGTGCCAGCACCCCAAACCCCCTCTCACTGCCCTAAGTGAGACACAGTGCAGTGCCAGCACCCCCAACCCCTCTCGCTGCCCTAAGTGAGACACAGGGCAGTAGCAGCACCCCAAACCCCCTCTCGCTGCCCTAAGTGAGACACACGGCAGTGCCAGCACCCCAAACCCCCCCTTACTGCCCTCTGTAGTCAGGCTGCACCCCACCCCTAACCCACGGCCACCCACGGTCTCCTCCCATCCCCAGGGATGTCGTGTGGCCAGAGGACCGTGCACCTCTGAGCAGCTCCTTCTGTTTCACTCCCGGCTCCCTCTGTCCCCTGGAGCATCACCGCTTCCTGTGCTGAGCAGGATTCTGCCCGTCCTGCGTACCCATACCCCCGCTGAAGGGCATGTGGAATGTCTTCTGCTTTTAGTGACTAAGAATACGGCTGTTACTGTGGAAGGAATGTTTGTGCCCTGTGCCTCCCAATTCCCGCGTTGAGCTCCTAGCGCACAATGTGATGGTGTTAGGAGGGGGCGCCTCTGGGAGCTGATCAGGTCAGGAGGGCGGCACCCCAGTGTGGGGTCAGTGCCCTCAAAGAAGAGACCCCACAGGGCTCCCTTCCACCTCTGAGGACATGTGAGGACAAGGCCGTCTTCGAGGCAGCAGACCCTCACAGACACTGAGTCTGCACTGTAATCTTGGATGCCCAGCCGCCAGGACGGTGAGAAGTGAATTGAGGCCCCCAGCCTGGTGTCCATTACAGCAGCCTGGACGGACGAAGACAGCCGTCCACAGGATTCTGTGAAATCGAGCATTTTCGTGTCTCTTGGGTAACTACCCAGGAGTGCGAGCACTGGTCAAACGGTAGGTGTTACTCGCTTCATAAGAGCCTGCCCCTGTCTTCCAAAGTGGCGGCACTGTCTGGCATTTGCACCAGAAGGATGTGTTCCAGCTGCTCCTGCCCCTAATTCTTATCGGCAATTTGCATTATCGGTTTTGTATTTTCAATCCGTTCTAATAGGTGTGTGAGGAGGACCCCTTGCGGTTTTGACGGCTCTAACGGCCGGTCGTGGGCTTACCCACCACGTGCGTGTCTGCCGGGGCGCAGGGCCTGTTCCCGCCTCGTGCGGGTTTCGTCACGCGTCTGTTTTCCTACCTGGGAGTCGGCAGGCCGCTGACTGCGCTGCACTTCACATCTGGGTGCGCCTCTTTCTGGGCCCTCTGTCCAGGCCATTAATCTGCCTGGCTCTCCCGGGCCGGGACCACACGGTTTTACTACTGCAGCTGTTTTATTGCTGTAAGAATGCGTTTCTTTCATGTAAGGCAAGTCTTCCTTTACTATTTTTTCAAAATATTCTCAGTGAGTTTCAAATATTTATTGTCAGATTAACTTTAGAATAATTTTGTCCAAGCCCTCTCCAAATTCTGTTGAGATGTTTACCTGAAATGATACTGAATTAAATAAAATAATTTAGGGGAAATGAGCCTTCATAATAATACTGTCTTCCAACCGGAGAGAAGACAGACCTTCCCCACTTGTGTCTGATGGGCTGTTGTTTTCAGGAATTTGCGTTTAGTCTGTTTTCACATTCAGCACAACCAGAGCCCAGGACAAAATCAGAAATGAAAACAGGACCCAGGACACCTCTTGGCAGAGTCTCAAACTGGACAGGCTGGAGACTGGACCGGGACAATGCTGTTTTTTACATCTGTCCTATTTTAGCTATTTGTAAGGCCTACAGCATTAAATCTGAGGATTAGGAAAGCAAATACCGGCCGTCACAGCGAGGACTCCGTCTCCTCACACAGCCCATAACTCTCGACGGCGAATGAAAACTCTCTCAGTTTATTCTGCACCCAAGGGAGAGCTGACCTTTCAGGAGGCATTCCAGAGGGAAGCCACGTGGCCGCCGTGGATGGGCCAGACCATACGCGGTGCACATCTGTGACATGTGAAAAATGCCACTTTCTTGGTTTTTGGTACAAACGTAATCCCACGCGAACACTTCTCTCCTGAAAAGAGCTATTTAGCCTCATGCACAAAAGAATTCCTGTGGATTAAAACGCAGCTCGTCAGCCTGGCTGCCCAGCACCTGGACCCGCCCCCTCCTGCCGGTCAGCTGATCACAGCGACCGGTGCCCTTCCCAGGGCCTCTCCCCGCACTCCCACATCCAGCCTTCCCTCCACTTTCCAGACCCGTTTCCGCCATGCACGCTTCTGAAGGAAGAAAACAGCCCTCAGGTGCCCTGCTTCACGCCTCCGACAGACCCTCCGGGACACGCGTGTTCTCGGCATCCCCTTCACCTCGCCTCCCGGAGCCTTCCCGTCCTGCGGCATTCAGGCGCATGTTCTCACGATAGGGCCTCAGCCTCCCTGTAAGAGGCCTCAAGTCACAGTGGCTTAAACGAGAAAGAAGCTTATTTCTCTTTATGTAAAAGTACGAGCCGGCCTGACAGTTCAGCTCCCGAAGCTGTCGGGGCCCCTGCCCTCCTGCTCCGCCCGCTGCAGCTGCACCCTGTCCACGAGCGGCCCCTGGCACCCAGTTTCCTTCCACAACGGCATTCCAGGCGTTTGGGGACAGAGAAGCGGGAGGGGAGGCCGGACCCTCCCCGTTACCAGCACAAACCAGAGATTGCACCTGCCCTTCCCACACATGTCCCCGACCAGCGACCTAGTGTCTGTTGTCATAGCACACCTCCCCAAGACTCAGTGCTTTAAAGCCAAAGCGTTTAGTATGTCACAATTTCTCTGGGTCAGGAATCCAGCCACTCCACCTCAGGGTCTCATGGTGGTGTGTCGAGCTGTCAGCCGGGGCTGCAGCCTCATCTGAAGCTCTGACTTGCGGGGCTGCGGGCAGACGGGGCTCCGTGCAGGCTGCTCCTCCCCCCCCCCCGCAGCCTGTCCAGAGGGCGCTCACAGAATGGCCGCGGGTTCCCTGGAGCAGGTAGGGGAGAGAGGGACGGAGCACCGAGCACGGAAGACAGTCTTTATAGCCTCATCTTGGAAGTGGGTTTCCCTTCTGTTTTAACCCGAGGCAGAGCGCAGACAGGACAAGCCAGCTGCCTGGGACCAGTTTTGTTGGGGCTCAGATAAAACAGTGAAGCAGACAGACAGAAACCAGGGTTGCCTGGGACACCACGGCCACTACGGCCGGAACTCAGGGACACAGCCCAACCCCAGCTGTGAAGGAGGTGGGGATTAACGTCACCTCTATCTCATGCATCTGCTGCTCAGCTCAAAGTCCCTACGCATCCATGAGGGACGAGGGGCAGAGCAGCAGTGTGGGAGATGTGTCACCGGGATCTCCTCAGGACGGGCGAGGTCATGCAGTGACAAAAACCCCCGAGTCCCAGCAGAAACATGAATATGTGACTAACTGCGTGAGAGGCGGGGTCTGCAGAGCGCAAGGCTCCCCCTCAGACACGGCCCCAGCAGCTCAGCCTCCCAGCTGCGTCTCGGTCACATCTGGTGCTGCGTCCTCCCAGCCCAGGAGGGGGGACACTGCTCGTAACGCAGGGCTCCCCGTCCGCACGTCTGGCCAGGCAGGCTATGAGGGGCAGAAAGGCCCAGGGGCCCCTGACCTTGGAGGGACAATGACTGGGTGAGGAGGTTCGGGGGGCTCAGAGCGGGCCAAGGGGCAGAGAATAGTCCTAGGGGGGCATGGGGACAGCTGAGGGGCCACGGTGGCTCCAGACCTGGGCTCCCCTCCCCACTGGCATGCTGTGCCAACTTGGAACTCATTTCAACTGCAGGAACCATGAGGACCACAGAAAAATCATACTGTCCACTGGTCAGCACAGACCACCTCCTCTACATCACTCGTGACTCGTGAAATAACTTGTCCCCAGACATCGCACACGGTGAACTCAACGACTCGCCGTGAAAAGCCCTGACGGTGACGCCACACAAGCACAAATCCCTGGATTCTCTTCCAGAGTGGCTGCTGATCACAGGGGACGCAGTTTTTCTAAATGGGAATCAGTCTCCCCCGGGTTCTCGCCCCGGATCACGGAGTCTCCCCTGCGGCCTCACGTGGCTTCAGCGCGGGCTCCCTCCCAGTCCCAGGGCCACACAATGACCACTGCGGAGTCTGGGCCGCCGCACCCACTGCCGCAGTGATGCCCAAGTGCTCGCTGAGGACACGCCTCCACTGGGCGCCACCACCTGTGTCCCTCCAGCTACTTGGAAGCTGCTCCATTTGGGGAGGGTAATCCTGCTGCGGTACTAGGTAAACCTCAAAATCTCCATGCCTTCGCCCGATACAGCTTTATTTCTCATTTACTTAGTATCTCCAGGGTGGCCAGTAGCCAGCTCCAACCCACAGACTACTCAGAGACTGGCCAGTGGAGGGTCCACCATCCTCAACCACGATTCGGAGAGCCGGCGGCTGCACGTCCCACCCACGCAGGAGAGAGAAAGCAGAGAAACCACTCACTCTACGAGTCCGCTCGGACGCCGTGACCAGGCACCCTGGACAGGGAGGCTTGGGCAACAGAGTCTGATTACCTCACAGTCTGGAGGCTGGACGTCCCAGGTCAAGGAGTCGGCAGGGCTGGTGTCCTGTGAGCCTCCCTCCTGGGCTTGGAGATGCCGCCTTCTCCCCGAGTCCTCACATGGCCGTCCCTGTGTGTGTGTGTCCGTGTCCTGATTTCCCTTCTTGTAAGGACACCTATCAGAGTGGGTTAGCGCCCAGCCCAATGACCTCCTTTAACCCAGATCACCCTCTAAAGACTGTTTTTCCAAACAGTCACACTCTGAGGTCCTGGGCATTAGGACTTCAACATATGAACTTGGGGGACACAGTTCAGCCCATGACGCATTCTGAATCACATCGTCAAAGCCACGGCCAAAGCCAATGCCACAGCCCCACCTCAGGCGAGGACGGCTGGGGAGCAGACATGCCACAGCCACGTCCACAGGCGTGGGGAGCAGGGGTCGTGGGGTCAGTGAGCCAGCTCTGCCCGCAGGAGTCCTTTCCTCGGGGCCTCTCTCTAACTGTCCCAACCATCATACTGAGATTGTCCGGAGCAGCGAAATGCAAGCCCCAGAGGGTTCTCAGTAAATACAAAAGCAGGTCAGCTCACTCCTGCATTTCTTCACTTTGCAGCGCCATGGCGACCAGACACGCTCCCAGTGTTTGCATCGCGAGCTCAGTGTAGAGCCGACTTCAGGATCTTCAGTTACACTCTGAGACAGTCACTACTGTCCCCACTGGCATCGTCTCCAAGAGCAGACAGGGTAGCTGAGAGAGACCTGGTGGGTGGGGAAGCCAAAAGACCACCGTGGCCCCACGACGGCCAGGGTAAGGGCGCCCCGAATGTCGGCCCTGGCCCCAGTCCTGCAGCCCACCCCGCAGAAGCGCCGCTCCGCCCCAGCCCTGACTCTCCGGAGTCTGAAACTCCAGCTGGCAACAGCCCAGCCCTGGTGCACTGCAGCTGACGGGGCCCAGACACACACAGGCTCCCGCCGAGCGGGCGGCTCTCCACGGACAGCAAGTCGCAACACACCCATTGGGCGCGTTCAGACGCGAGACTGGCTTCCCGACCCCCGGTTCCCCTGAGGCCCAGGTCACCAGTGATTCCTGCCTGCGCCGTGAACCCCACGGTCACCTGTGAACCCTAACACTGAACAGCCTTGGTGAGAGAGGGGAGTCAGTCAGCACGCACGGTGGCTGCCAGCACGGGGCCCTCTAAGGAGCTCCTGGCCCCTGTTCCGCCTTCAGACCCAGGGTCTCGCACGGCGGCTTCGCAGCACAGATGGTCACACAGGGAGCGCAGCATGTCCGCGTGCCTCAAGGCTTCGGCTCTGTCTCCGGGACAAAGGCGCGTGACGGAACGAGGCACTTCCTGAAAACCTGGCAGATGCGTGTCCCCGCTTTCTCCGCTTTGTAAACTGATGTAAACAGAACATTTGTATAGACAGATTGTATTTCGTCTTACGCACTAGATTCATCGTGTACACGTCCATTTCAACAGGCTTTTGACGTTGCATATTTTACATAACGTATCTCCTGTCCATCGGGGAAGATGAAGCTCTGTTATCTGATGTCTTTTTGCAGACAGATGACAGACAGGAATAGATGAATGCTAGATGGATAAACAGACAGCTATGGATGGACAGATGGTGGACGTTATACAAATGGGATCGAACCGTGCGTCTCAGGTTTCATTTCTGGCACAGCCTGGTGACTCCTTTTGGCTTGCCCCTTGTCCTGTCTCGTCTCTGTGGCCCCCACCGCAGGTGACAACCTGGCGTGTGTCCTTCAGTACTTTGTTTGCACCTATGTAACCAACTACATCCATAAACTGTCCCTCATAGACACATACAGAGACTTGTAATTGTTTGTTTTATAAACATGAGATCTTGGCATTCACACGTCTCCGAACCTTACTTTCTTCACGCAGACCATCCGCATGGAACTCACTGCAGGGCCTCTGGCAGGGTTCCTTTATTCGGTGGCTTCACGATACTCTGTGTATCACGGTTTATAGCTGACGGGCATCTGCTCTGTGTACATCTCCGCCTCCTTCGCACGTCACACGCAGTGCTGGCGAGTACCTGTGTCCCGTGCATCCTGGAGCTGAGGACGGTGAGAGCGTCCACCCCCCAGCACAGCGGGCAGCACCGTACTCCATGTGTGACAGTTGCGAAGAGAGCAGACCCTAAAAGGCCTCATCACGAGAAAAACACATTTTTGCATCTGTCTGTGGTGGTGGATGTTAACTAGACTTACTGTGGTGATCATTTCACAACAAAATGGTTTTTTGTTTTTTTTTTCTGAAAAAAGACCTCCTCAAAATTCTGCAGTAAATAAACAATTTGATTTGAAAACAGTGAAGGTTTTAGCAGACTTTGATCAGTGAGAGTATGTGATGACAAGTAAGCGCATGAAAGGCTGCTCAGCATCACTTGTCACCAGGGGATGCAAACTAAAGCCACCGTGAGCTGAGCGGGCAGTGCAGGCTGGCTGGGTCAGCAAGAACAGAGTGATGACGCCGAACGCGGGGAGGGCGGCGGGTGGAGAGACGGCGTGCGGCACTGCCAGGGGAGGAAGCAGTGCGCCCGACCCACGTGTGGACCTGGGTAGGCACCACCACAGGCAAGTTCGGACCGTCCAGCGCCACCAAGTAACTTGCTCGCCTTGCTTCTTCACAGCCCCCTCTCGCCGGGTAGCCGCCCCATCCCTGTTCCCTAGAATCCACGATCTTCCTGGTGTCTGCACTTCTGCCTCCTCAGTGCTACGCACATGGACCCCTCCAGCGTGTAACGTGCTCTTCCCAGACTGGCTGCTCTCGTTCTGCGTAAGCCTTGTGACTCGATCGTGGGGCTGCACGTGTCAGTGTTCACTCCTTCTTATTACCAAGGAGGGGGTCCATCCGAGTCCTCTGCTGACCCGCAGTATGAGTGTGGGGTCTCCTGTCAAGGGGAACCCTCCCGGCGAGAAGGAAAGGCGGGCTTCAGTCTGTAACCTAACTTCTACAGGCCAGAGCATTACGACAGATACAACCAAGAGTTCCTATTTTTTCAACACTTTCTGCGTGCCAGGTCCTACGCAAAACACACACCTACCTCAAAACTTCCTTGAATAATTAAGTGAGCTTAGAATCCCACGTTTCCTGGCAGAACACCTTATCAAGAAAGCAACTGATAAACGCTGCACTTGAATAAACAGCACCCCTAGTGTCACAGGAGCCAAGAGGGAAAAGGAAGCACGCTTCTCAGACGGCGCAGAACTCCCTGAAAAGGCCACCAGACGCGGACCTCAAGTCCAGCTAACTCGTGTATGTGACTTCCAGTCATTAAGTGTGCTCGGCACTGGACGTTAGTCATGGTCCCTGAAAATCTCAGCACAAAGACTCTGTGTGTTGGCTGTCACATGGTCCTGCAGTTGGATTTCTCCTTAAGATACTCAAAAGATTAAGTGCCCCCCTTAGCGTCAGCAGCTTAGAAAACACAGAGCTACTTCCTTTCGTCTAACTATGCAACGATGCATCAGCCAAAGGCAACACGGAGAAAACAGCTGGGGAGAACTGCAAGGAGCTTCGATGAGGTGCAGACTTGAAATGAGGTAAAGACCTTGAGTGAGGGTTTGGCTGAACCGAGGAATAAGATGCCAAGTAAGATCTGACTTTGATGCATAATCCGTGACACAGGAGAAGGGCTGAGTTAGAGAAGTTTTGTAACAGATGGCTGTTAAATTAGGATTTTAATCCTCTTATGCAGACTCGGTAAATAGAAATCCAGGATAGGCTGATTATCTGCATGCTCATGTTTTCTCTTTGTTTTTAGCCTGGGGTATCTGCCTTCAAACATTGAAGGTGGTGGTGGTGTGCTGGTGAGGCTGATGATGGTGGTGGTAATGGTGGTGATGGTGGTGGTGGTCGTGATGGTGACAGTGGTGGTAGTGGTGGTGATGGTGGTGGTGGTGATAGCGGTGATGGTGGTGATGGCAGATGTGTGTATTAGTTGCAATCAGCACCTTAGAATAAGAAAAATAACATGCCCAACTCCCATTACAAAGGACCCCAATAGAAAACTACAAAGGTAAAATACCAAGTTAATCAGACAAAACTCAGAGATTTCCCAGCATGTTTTCCCCGCCAACTGTTCTATTCCTACCTCTTCCACCTTCTTCCTTGGAGCTCAGTGAACTGTTTAGTTTCCAAGTTCATTTCTGCATTTCAGTTTTTATGAAACCCCGCACGTGCTTTCAAAGGCCAGCTGCGACCACCTTGATTTGGGTTTGCCCATTTCCCCATCTGGAGGGAAATAAGATAAACATGTGACCACATAAGGGCCCCGCCTTCCATGTCACCATGTGTCACTTTACCCTGTCGAGGCCTCAGACGTGGTCTTTGGGGACAATGTTTGAAGTCAAACACATCTGTTTGAATTTATTGTGAACACAGAGGTTCCAAGCCCTGTGTAAAATGGAAAAATGATTTTGTGTGGTTTTCAAAGCAAGTAAAATGGCCAAAATCACTTCCATTTCTTAACGCCACAGGACCGCTAGGTCCCTCAGGCTCCCTCACATCCCACCCTCACGTCCCACCTCTGGCCTCTTCAGTCTTCTTCCTCAGCTTCCCCTCAGGGCGGTTGCAGGATCTCAAATCTCTGATCCAAACTGAGTCCACTGGCAAGTGTGTGCCTCTCAACTTGTTTCCTAAATTACATTTTAGCCCCTTAGGCCCAAAGAGAAAACACCTGGAAAGCAGGTGTGTCTCAGAACTTCGTTCAGCAGCTTTAAAAATAATTCAAATGAGCTTCATTCCCGAGCTGAGCTTTCTGTTAGCTGTTAATTCTCAAAAAGAAAAAAGAAAAAAAAACCCAGCAGTCCAGAGTGCAAGGACACTGAGGTCCACATAGCAAACGCTTAAGAGAAACTTTTAACAGCGTATCCTGCTCCACTTCTAGAAAAGACCAAAACAACAACAACAACAAAAAATCAGAATAAACCAGCTGATGTTGGGGATTTTGTGAGGGGAATTGGCCAAAAAAAAAAGGAATACCCTCCCCTGGGGTCGTACGTGATGAGCCCAGTCTCCTGCGCCTGCTCCTGTCCATGACAGAGCTTTGAGGGAGTGGCTGCTCGGAACAGCATCACAGAGGGGTCATGAAGTCCTCAGCTGGGACACGGAAGTCCACTGCTGGGCAGCAAGTCAGTATTCATTCTCCATTTGCTGTGTGACTGGTGGCCCCTACGTTCCAGGCTGAGGGGCGGGTGCCCAGGATGGAGACGTCCTTTTCTTTATGGGGCTGGTCCCCCAGGTCACAAAGGCTCTCTGCTGCCCTGAAGTACTGGTACTGCTCACTCACTCAGCCTGTTTACAGCTAAAATCAGCACTTCCTAAATACACCCCGCTTCCTTTGCCTTGCAAGTAACAGAAACGCAATAAAAGTAGATTGTGGGAAAAAAAAAGGGGGTTATCCTGGGACACAGAGGGAACCTCGTGGGAACCAAGGACAAGAAGCACAGCAAGCCCCAGGAGGGACAGGAAGCGGGGACCACAGACACCAGGGCAGGGCAGCCCTTCCACCCCCTCCGTCCCTCTATCCCTCGCCCTGGCCGCCGGTGGTCTCCTGTCCCTGCTTCTCCTCATTTCTGTCTGTCTTTGTCTCCATCTGTCTCTGTCTCTCTGCAATCTCTGTATCTCAACGATGGGGCAAAAGGTAGCCACTCCTCTGTTCCCAGATTTTTACAGCCTCCCAGTTCAAGTTGTAACTGAATCTATATAGTGACTCCAGTCTCCATTCCCAGTTCCTAGGAGAGAGCATCTTATCAATACAGTTCAGTTACGAAGTTAAATACACACACAGATAGCTCCTAGGGCACCACTGCCTTGGCCACGGGCAGTGTTCCATAGCGGTTAGAGCACCGACTAGTGGTGGGACCCTGGTCAAGTCACTTGCCTCCTTGTGTCTCACTTTCCTTGTCTATAAAATAGGCTCAGTCAGGTACCTGTCACACAGAGCTGCTGTGAGGATTAAATGAGATCGTGCAGGAAAGAAACCCATCACAGCCTAGGCCCAGAATGTGCCCCAGTACAACGTTACCTACCACTGCTAACTAGGGCTATTTTGGGTTGATGGTTGGGCAGCTGCCTGAACACACTTTATTGAGGAAACACTGAACATGGCAGCTGGGTTCCCAGTCACACCCAGGCAGATCTTTGAGACCCACCATCCCATTCACGTCAAGATTCCATCCCGCTCATTCTCCTCCAGTGTATCTTCTTGGGAGTTTCTGGACACCTCAGCTGTACTCACCAGCATCACTCTCATTCACGTCCAGTCGAGTTCCTGACTTGACACCTACGCTCGGTCCCCTGCACTTGGAGCCCGAGAAGATGCCGTGTCATTGCGTTGCAATGACACCCCTGTGAAGAACACTCTGCCTTGTCGAGGATGACCTCTGTCTACGTCCCCACATGACCAGCATCCCATCCCACATGCACAGCGGCTCATTTCCCTCCAGGGCTCGCTGCTGTGGTGTCACGCAGGTTTTCACACACGCGGGGACAGGCGCAGGTAATGATTAGGGTACCAGCTTCCAAGTCAGCTGTCCAGTTGGATTCCTTCCCATCACTGGTGAACTGTGTGACGGTTGACAAGATACCTAACCTCCCTGAGCCTCAGAGTCTTCTGCAAAATGATACTGATCCCCTTAGAGACGTAGGAAAGATGGAATGAGAGCATGTATTTAAAATCTTAGAGACTTCCAGCTTCTAGAAACGGCAAAGAACTTTATACCAGACCAACCTTCCTGCCAGTATCAATCATCGACTTTGGACAAAAGTTGGAATACAGCTATTTTGAGGCCCCAGAGAGCAGAGAAAAGAGGCATAAACCGGGGAAGTTTCAGCTCTTGAAAGACAAGTCACACACAGAGTGAGAGCCACCTTTACCCCACTTACTCCCTTTGGGCACGTCCCCGCAGCCCCCAGGGGCTGGAACTCACGCAAAAGCTGCAGGCTTTCTGGGCCAGTCAGAGGCCAGGGCTGGGGGCTGTCACCATGACTAGAAATCACAAGTTGGAAGGAACCCCAGGAAGAGTGGGATCTCACAGGGGATTAACTACCTGCTGGCATTTTTCATTTTCATTTTTCACAAGAATATAACCCGATCTGGAATTTCTACACCATGCCATCCACAATGTCCAATATACAATAATAATTACTAGACATGAAGAGAAGCAAGAAAATGCGACCCGTGGTCTGGATAAAGAGTGGTCAGTAGGCCAGATTCACAGATGACCCCAAATTAGCAAACAATAGACATGTTAAGGAATTTGCAGGAAAAGATATACAGATAAAGAGTTAGGATTTTAGGAGAGAAACAGAAATTCTAAATACATAAATGAATAAATACATCTCCTAGAATTGAATATTAAATATCCGAAATTTTAAAGAAGTCTGCACAATCAGGATATTTCAAGATCAACGACCTTGAAGACAGATAATTTCAACAGCAATTATCCAAACTGAAGAAGTGGGGAAAAAAATTCAAAAGATAGCAGATAGGGCCAAAATGACACATGAGACAGCATGGAGCAATCTAACCTAGATGTGCCTGCAGTCTGAGCAGGAGAGAAAAGAGAGAAACAGGACAGAAAACAATATTTGAAAAAGTGCTGGCCAAAATTTTTCCCTAATTTGACTGTAAACATTAATCCCTAGATATTTGAGATGATCAGGTCCCAAGAGGGATAAATACAAATGAAACCATGCCTGAGCACCTCACCATCAAATTGCTAAAAACTACCAAGAAAGAGAAAGGTCATAAAATACGGAAAAAAGACACAATGCTGCCGGCTTCCTATCAGACATACTGGGAGCCAAAATAAAGTGGAACAATATCTTTAAAGTGTTGAAAGAAAAATATAAATCCTAAACATCTCTGCCCCATGAAAACATTTTCAAAAATGAAGGCAAAATAAAGACTTCATCCCACGGTCATGAGCGTGCCATGCTGGACAGACGTTTTAGAAGAATCTCCCCAGGAGTCGTGTGGAAGAGGAGGAAGACAGGTGGTCAGCAGGTAGGAAAGGAGGGGACAGAGCTGAGGGACAGCGAGCAGGCAGAGCCCACAGAGCTGGACGGCCGGTGAGGTAGGGTGGCCTGCAGCCGCCCAACATAAATAGTAGTTTTGCCAGTGAAATGGGGTTTTATTTTATTTTTATTCTAATAAGATGGACTGAAAGCACTGGTTTGAGCCTGTGCTCCAGTGAAAGGTTACATCATGACTGGCAGAGATGTCCTTAACAACTTTTGACTTGGGACAAAATTCTTGACAAAACTGTAAAGTTGAATTTCCAGCGCGTCCAGTGTCCCCTTCCCATTTTGCGGCATGCTCACCTTCAGGAAGCACCCACCCACTCTGCACCATACACCCTACAGAACAGCACTGATCACAGCGCTACTCTCAGTCAGGGTGCTCCAGGTCTACAAAGATGGCGGCCCCCGTTCCTCCTGCCTCTGCGTACACAAGGCGGGATCTACTTCCCGTCCTTTGGCTTTACGGCATTAAAGCCTGTTTTGTCCCACGAAATGCAGGAGACGTGGTCAACGGTTGGAGAGGTACTTAACCTCGCTGAGCTTCGGTGACCTCCACAGACCTAGACCCTCACAGGCTTGGTCTTCTGGAGTCCTGAGCTATGGAGCTGGAAGCCTGGCAGCCCTGTTGGAGGGAGCAAGAGGGAGACGAAGGCTCAGCCCGCCCCGACGCGGCGCCCGCTGTCCCATCAGAGGTGTCGGCCTTGGGGGGGGTGAGGCTAACTTGGATCATCCAGCCCAGCTACGCGTCCAGATGCCTGCTGCTTCGTGAAGGACCCCAGGCGAGACCGGCAGAAGTTCTGCCCAGCTGACCCTGGACCACAATGCCAAACTATTGGTAAATGAGTGGTTATTAATTTAAGCTACTAAATTTGGGGGTGGTTTATTGTGCAGTGATAAATAACTGATAAAAGAGCTAAAGAAAATTGATTATAAATGTGTGAAAGCTAAGACTTAAGGACTAAATAAAGACCTAGTCCTTTTTTTCCCCCTAAAGAGAATCGGAAAGAAGGCAATATTTATTACAAGTGAATTGATCCATTGGCCAGCACCAATCTACCTAATACCAGACGGTATGCCAAGTATGGGATGGTTACTCCACTGGACACAAAAAGTGGAAGGCAGAGAGCTTGCAAGTCAGCGAAAGAGACCTATTTACAGAAGAGAACAGCGCACGACATGATCATTCGCAATGGTGGAACCTGGGCAGGTCGACGTGGTGTGTATTTCATGCCGATACCCCAGAGTTTCAGGTGGTAAATCAGAGAAGACACTAACCCATTAGAGAGCGGAGTACTGGGCCCTCTGCGCCCGATCTATTTAAAACACACAAGAATCAGAGCTGGACTGTGCCCCCCTTTGTAAATGGACCCAGGGTGGACGCAGACTCCAACAGAAGTGACTAAGATACAGGATTTGGAAGGTCCTGGCATTTTTTTCCCTGGTAACTATTTTCTTTTACACATAAGTTAGATTATCTAAGGTTTATGAGCCTCGTAAGTAGGTTTAAGCTTGAAGAAAGTGAGTCCATGAGTAACAGTTCAGAGAGTGGACCAAGGAGGGTAAACAAACCCATGTCACCAAACAGAGCCTCTGCCTGATGTCAGAACTCACAACGCCCAGCAGTGGAGGCATGTGGAGCCAGCACATGGACACATGGAGACCACGAAACAGGACAGAAAGGCAAGAGGCAAACCCCTAGCCTTCGAGATAAACTTGCCAGTAATTCAAGAATGAAAGGATAATTTCTTGACAAGGAGTGCTGGGGCAGTCAGATACACATATGCACGAGAGTGGAATTAAACCCCGGCCTGACACCGCACACAAAAATCAACTCAGAACGGATCACCAGCCAAAATGTAAGAGCTGAAACTGTAAAACTTCCAGAAGAAAGCAAAGGAGGAGATCTTGATCACTTAGATACGACACCAAAAGTACAATCACAAGAGAAAGTTTGATAAAGTAGACTTTGTAAAACTAACTTTTTTGATGCTACAATATTTGATTTACTCTAACTTTTTTTGAAGTATAGTTGATTTGCAGTGTTGTGTCAGTTTCTAGCGTACAGCACAGTTATACACGTATATGTTCTTTTTCATATTCTTTTTCGTTATAGGTTATTGCAAGCTATTGAATGTAGTTCCCTGTGCTGTACTGATTTTCAAAAGATGCCACTACGAAAATGCAAAGAAAAGCCAGAGACCAGGAGGAAGAAACTGCAAATCATATATACAATAAAGGACTTCTAGCCAGAATATAAAGAACTCTTACTCCTGAAACTCACTAACAAGAAGACAAACAACCCAGTCTTCAAGTGGGCAAAATATGTCAGTAGATATTTTACTGGAGGAGTGTGGATGGCCGACAAACCCACGGCAAGCACTGCAAGCCCCCGGGACGGCTGCAGCTTTGAAAGAGAGCCAGTACCACAGGGCCCAGACCACAACTCAGATGAGTCACAGAGACTTACGTGAAGCGAAAAAAAACCCAGAACAAGTGACCCTATTTGCCTGAAATGCCCAGAAGTGGCAAATCAGAGAGGTGAGCACTTGCCTAGGCCTGGGGCGGGAGCCAGGTCTGACTGCAAAGGGGCCCACGGGGGCTCTCTGGAGTGAGGGAGTCGCTCAGGACGGACCGCAGTGACAGCTGCACAACTTTACACGTTTACTAAAAAACACCATTGGACTGTATGCTCGCAGTGGGTGAATTTTAAAATATGTAAGTGACATTTTAATAACGCTTTTCAAAAAAATAAGAAAAGCACACCGTGAGAAGCACACCGTGAAGGTGTAAGCCGGGCACATAGCGTAGAAATAATGATGATCAGGCTGGACGCTGTGATCGCAGGAAACAAAACAATTTGGAATTTACTAATTTAAGGTAAATTTAGCAGCTAGCGGAATTCGGGTTAGACGTAAAGAAGGACTTCAAAAGCTTTTTAAACGTTTAACGCTTGTTAAACCCTACAGTTTGAAAACCCATCCCAACTACCATCTAGTGCCTTTTCTTCATTTTGAACCCTCAGCTTCCAGAGAAGAGGAGTGCAGTTGAGGGCCAGTCAGGCCTCTTCTCGCCCGGTGGCTGCAGGGCCTCCAGCCATCACCAGGAACACTTCAGAAGAGGCGGCTGTGGGCAGCTGTCCATTTTGCCGTTCAGCACCTGCTCTTCCCCCGCTCTGGGCGTTCCTTTCCATTTCCCAGGCTTGTATGTTACGAGTACATTTGGTGTGTGTTTATGCTCGATGGCCACCTGCATTTCCTGCCTGGCTATCCTGGGGTCCAGTCTGGCTGCAGGAGTCCTGGGGACATTTTCTTAGGGTGGTGGGCATGCAGGAAGGCAGGAGGGGCTGCAGGGGCGGGAAGGGCGGGGAGATGCCCCAGTGCGGCTCCCGGCGTACCCGGGGCCGGCCTGCACCCCTCCTGCAGGGCCAGCTCCCCTCGCCCGTCTTCACTGCTTATGTTGTGGTTGTTGTTTCTAGGACCCAATCCTTCCTACGAAGGCCTGACCCCTCCTTCCCTGGGAGTTTTATTCCACCAGAACTTTCCTCCTCAGTCTTCCCACCTGGAGAGACTCAGGGTGACCTATGGAGGACCCCAGACCGGCTCCCTCACTTTCTCTCAAGTGGAGCAGCGTCTGAAGACAAAGGCGAGAACCTGGCGGCGTCTGCACAGCATCTGGACTAGAACAGCCGACCCTGTGGCTCCACCTCCACGGCACTCCGGGGAAGGCAAACACTGAGACGGTGGGACGTTCAGGGGTCGCAGGGGTGAGCGTGGGGGAGGGGGGAGGCGAGGACGGAGGATCCGGGACAGTGACACTGCACCGCAGGAGACTGTGATGGACACACGTCACCAACCCTCGTCCCAACCCACAGAACGTTCAGCACCAAGAGTGAGCCCTCGTGTGAACGCGGCCTGGGTGGTGACGACACCGCCCACTGCAACAACGGGCACAGGTGGGACGTTGAGCGGGAGGCCGGGCCAGGGCCACGTGGGCAATTTCTGTACTTTCTGCTCAATTTTGCTCTGAGCAAAACTGAGAAAAACTATTCAAAAACTCCTACTAAACTACTCTAAAATAAAGCAAATTAAATTTTAAAAACATAAACTAAAAGGATTGGGTCAGTAAGTGCCCAAGTCCCCGTGGGTCACCCCACTTCTGCGTGGCCATGCCCAGAGTGCAGCAGGTCACTCACCTGGCCTCTCCTCACACTCAGGTGCTGGGGGCAGGTAGGGGGCAGCACCAGTCACAACGCAGGGTTAGTCCCTCTCCGACATCCCTTACTGCTCGGAACATCAGCCTGGTCCACAAGCCCACAGACGCACAGGGCACCCTCCAGCCCCTTCATCATCTCTCGGGCCCAGAGATTTCTAGGCCGCTGGACAGCCCACACTCATGCCCTCGTCCCCACACCTCTGCCCGGAGTTCCTCCCAGACCAGACCCTCCGTTCTCCCTGCTGGCCAGCTGCACCCACAGCAGCTCAGTCTTTCAAGTTCACGGCTCCTGGCCTTGATCCCCAGACTTCTGCATGACGGAGGGGCCTCCTCAGAGCTCACAGCGTATTCAAAACAGAACTCCTTCTGGTTTTCCCAGAGAGACGCCGCAGCTCTAAGGCCGATCTCACCAAAAGGCCTGGTCAGCACAAACCCTTCTAGATTTACACACGGGCCCTGGAGAAAGCCACACGGTGTCCAGGAGGAGCTGGACTGCAGCCTCCTTTTTGGCACCAGAGTGACATCTAATACCCTCCACAGTCTTGTTTTGCAGCTTGAACTGTATATTCCCCAAGGCCCCCGGCTGAGTAAATAAACTGAGCCAGGGGTGGGGCACCCAGCTTCGCTCAAGGCCGGGCTGGTCCGTGGACCTCCGTATGGCTCTGTCTGCGACGCAGACAGTTGTTCTTGCCCCGGATGATGGTCTGATTCTCACGTTAAACGTATTAGTTTGACAGAGGGCCAAGAAGTGCAGACTCAAGAATCCGAAACGGCCTGTTTTCCTCAGCAAGGCCCTGGCACAGCCAGCGACCCTGGGAGATGGGAAAGGGCCCGGCTTCCGTTTCTGCGGCCTCCCCGAGGAGCAGGCACGGCTGGGACGCCGGCTTTGATGTGGAAACCGGAGAACTTCCGTACCGCTGATGCTTCCGCAGGGATGCCGCACGGGGGACCTCGGCCCAGGGAGCCCCGGACTGTGACGCCTTACGAGTCGGGGGAAAGGGACAGTGGCTCCGGCCTCCTTCCCAGGGCCTCTCAGGAAGTCCCAGGTGGCTGCTGGCCTCTGTCTGCTCACAGCCGCAGGAGAGGGACCTTGGCAAGGCTGGTATCCCAGGGCCAAGGGTGGGCTCCAAACGTGGTGGCCCCCAAAACTGGAGGTTGTTCTTATTTGTGAAAACCCAGCCGAAGCCACAGGACCACGAACTTGCAAAAGATCCTCTTCTCTGTCCTACAAAATGAAGGTCGATTTCCCAAAGCAAAGCTCAGGGAACCCAAGGGAGAAGTTCAGTCTTGTACTGGTTCTCACCCACCACCCGACCCCGCCTGCGAGCCCCTTCAGGAGAGAGACTGGGCTGCTGGTGGCTGTGCCCATGGCGACCGGCAGAGGCTGGTCCCTGGTAACCATAGTAACGGTGCAACCGACGTCTGCATGAATGAAAGAGGGAAGGAAGGAACACACCAGTGAGCCAACCAGAGCTCACTTCTTTCAGCAACGCTGACCAGCTCGGTAGCTATTAAACACCAAAGCCGGGATTTGCTTATATCATGAGGCTGAAACATGCCTAAATTTTAGGATGGACTCCAGAATTCAACCTGCGAGAACAATGTTTTTCAAGCTGCAGGTCTCACCCCATTCGTGGGTCAGGAAACCCACTCAGTGGGCTGTGACCCGCACTGTTCACAACAAAATAGAGGCAGGAAATGAATGGGCACCCGGGAAACTCACTGGGGGTACGGAGCAGATCAGAGCAGGGGGGAAAGCGTTACTTCGTCTTAGTGACATGCGTGGATGAGCGCTAACTTGGAACATAACGTGTATTTCTTGACGTACACGCGCCTCAGGGTCTGAAGGTGCCGCGCAGAGCAGGCCCCCCCCCCGACCGCGTCCTGCAGCCTGGCCCCCCGGGAGCCACCCAGGGCTGGGAGGGGCTGCTGCAAAACTCTTTAGGAGGCGTTCAGTTGATCTCACCACGAAGGCTTCACCTAAGCAACCGCTCTGAGTGAAAAGCGTAGGTCCCTGCAAGTCTGCCGTTTGCTGTTTGAAGGCGAAGAAGCCACAGCTGCGGCTAAACTGGTCTCCCCTCAGGGGACGCAGAGACACACGGTCCAGAACCCTGTAGGAAGGAACTGCAGGCAGGGCCTGGGGCCCCCACGTAAAGTCTTGGTTCCGAAGTCCTATTTTAGGAGGAGAAAGTCCAAGGCTTGGAATTGGACGCTTGAACTCTCAGAGCAAGAAAGGCCTGGAAGTCAGTGACCAGCCCCCGTGAGCCCTCCGTGCTCGGTCACTCCCAGCCACAGGGTCTCACCTCCTCTCAGAAAAGCTCGCTCCATTCTGAGCAGCTCTAACCGTTCCAGCGTTCTCGCTTCTATGCGGCACGAGACCCTCTCCTGTCCCTCTCGATGACTGATCTCAAAGCCAAAGGGAAAAGAATTCTGCCTCCCTTTCAAGTCCCTAAACTGACTAATTCTAAAACTGACTCAAAAGGTCCGACCGCCGAGTGGCTGTATGCCCCCCGCCCCGTCCCCGCTCGCACCCCTCGTGGGACTTGCTCATAACGCACGTCCTCCTGAGGCCCACCCTGGTTCTGTCGTTGGGTTGGTTTTATATGAAACAAAATGAGCAGAAAAGCCGAACTATTACATGAATTTAAGGAAACCAAGTGCCTTTAAGACGAACTTTCTCGACGATACCGACATCCAGCCTCAGGCTCCCTTAGGAGGAGAGAATGGAGCTTCTGTGAGCACAGGTGCCCCCCCAGGGAACACGGCCCCAGGTCGGGGGGGCCACAGGGCGATCCCAGAGCGGGCGCCCCGGCCCTGGGCTCCAGGCTGATTTCTGCGGCAGAAATGCCCTCTGGTCTCCAGCCAGCACGCCTCCCCACATCCACGGCAGCCTCACCACTCTCTTTCCTGGCTGCTCTGAGCACAGCTGACGTGCATGCAAATTTGCTGCAAGAAGTCCCCCCACACACACACAACCGTGCTTGCTGGCACTGAGAGTCTCAGGGTCTCGGGACCCCAGCGCCCGTCTCGCCGACGTGGAAGCCGTCCACCTGGCCCCTGCTGGAATTCCTAACTAAGGAAGGCACCTGCCTTTACAGCCTGGAAGATTCCATCCGGGCCCCAGAATTCCCCATCCCAGCCCTCCGCCCACTTATCCTCCCTCCTCACCAGCTGGGTTTACTCTCCAGCGTTCTGAGTCAGGCGGGACAAGGGTCTCACCACGCCGGTCACCCCAGACCCCAGGCTCCACACAGCTCTGTGGCCCAGCAACCCTGTGGGCCCACATCAGACCCCAGGAGAACGCAGAGGCTGCCTTCCCCAGGTGTAAAACGCCCCGCCTGGAGTTGCTACGCGAGCTCTGAGGGACCTCTTAGGCACTCCGCTGTGTTTCTAAGTAGAGGTGCATTTGTGAACACCCAGCACGATGCACAGCCACATCCATTCTTACTCAGAGGCCACCACCACGCCCTCAGCATCTCTCCACCCCACCCCACCAGCCTGAAGGTCGCCAGATCACCCGACTACTTATTCAGGGACTCAGTTTGGCCCCTGTGCCGGGTCTGGGCACCCCGACGGCACTGGACGTGTGAGTCTCGGACGGTCCAGACCAGCCGATTCACCACTGGACACCACCCAGGGACCTCCGCCAACTCCACACAGAACCCAAGACTTGCCTGGCTGAGCCCGGCCCGAACTCTTCGCCCACAGAATTGTGCACTATAAAAAACACAGCTGATAACGTTAAGTCACCAGGTTTTGGAGCAGCTGCAAGTAACCAGCAAGCTGCAGGACTGGCTTCGTCCTCGGCTGCGAGGCCTTCTGGAACAAAGCCCCCCAAGTACCGCCGGGCCCTTGGATGACAGACACTTCTTTCCCAGTCCTGAGGCCAGGACGCTGGCAATCCAGGCGTCAGCAGGGCTGGTTCCTCCTGAGGGAGGTGCCGCCTTCCCCGTGTCCTCACGCCAGGTCCCGCTGTCCCTGCCTGTCCCTGCCTGTCCCTAATCCCCTCTTCTTATAAGGACCCCGGTCATTGTGGACAAGAACCCGCCTTACTGAATTCATTCAACCTGAATAACTCCTTATGGACCCCCAACTCCAAATGAGGTCACAGTCTGAGGCGCTGGGGGTTAGGACTTCAACACATGAATGGGGAGGGGGCGTGATTCCACCCACAGCGTCTCTGGAAGTGCTCCGGTCACCGATCCCACTGTGGGGTGGGGTTTCCCACACGACCAACGACTCTGACACCAGCCGGGTGTCCCACAGTTCGGCTCAGTTTTGACACCATCTGCACAGAGGAGGTCCAGGTCCTGCAGTGAAAGGTTAGCCCCACGAGACTGCCCACCCCCCTCCAGATGCCAGCTGCAAACCTGTTATCACCGTGTCTCCGACCAACTGGCTGTGAATCAGAGGTTCCAGTGACCCCCTCCCTGGACTTGATTACTTTACTAGTGTGGCTCACAGAGCTCAGGAAACCTGTTTGCTCACGGCATTACCAGTTTATTACAGAGGAATTGAAGGGGGTAAGAATCAACAGCCAGGGGAAGGGAGACCTGGAGCAAGGTGTGGGGGGCGGAGCTTCCGCGCCCTCGCCAGGTGCAGCGGCTCTGGCCCAGTCTCCACGTGTTCAGCCTGGAAGCTCTCTGAACTCTTCCCCTTTTGGGTTTGTATGGAGACTTCATTACTTAGTCGTCACAGATTAAATTACGGCCAGTGGTGATTGATTGGATCTCCAGCCTCCCCTCCCTGGAGGCAGGGGGTGGGACTGAAGTTCGGACCTGCACTCACAGTTGGTTCCCAGGCAACCCCCACCCCATCCCACCCTTCTTCCCCCCAGGTGCTTCCAAAGTCACCACATTAACGAAAACCCAGTTGTGGGGGAAGGGCTTGCTAAGAATAACAAGACACCCATTTCACCTTTCTGGCTCTGAAGTGACGTCAGGAGCTGCGGACAAGAGAGTGAAAGTGATGACAAAGACGCCCCTTCCCTTATCGCCCGGGAGACGCCGTGGCCCGGGGGGCCGTGAGCCCGGAACCGGAACCGCGGGTGAACCTACCGTGGACCCCAACAATGCCACAGCCTCCTTAAAAGACAGGGTGCCGAACGCCACCCACACCCTCCGCCCCTGGTTCTCACAACTGCTGTAACCAGAACCACTTCTCGGGGTTCCTGCCCGGGCCCCACCGTGACAGCGTGTCCCAAACAGGCTGAAGTGATACTCATGGACAGGAATGAGGATCGGTCATGATCATGCAAGCTCCTTCTCGTGCACAAGGGGTCACCAGGCCCTGCCTCCCGATGTGCTCATGACACAAGTCCCGGGGGCCCAGAGAGCAGCGGGTCCAGGAGGCTGGAGTCCTCGGCGGTGCTCGAGCTGTGTGACCCTGGCCACTCTGCGTGCTGGGCTTTGCTGGCACCGGCACCCAGGGCTCCGGGCTGAGCCAGGCCCGAGTGCCCCGCTGCAGACACGGATGCACAGGTCACCCCATTCCCTCCCCGCTGCCCTGCAAGCCCTGGGCCTTTGCCACGTGTGCGGAGCTGTGCGGAACCCGGCCCCCTGCCTCTCCAGGGCCTGGACGCCAGCCCGGCCCTCCCTCCACACGTGCCTGCACTCGGCACACAGAGCCTGCATCGGGTTTATGCAGAGTGGGGAAGCCGCCGGCAGGCAGCTCCTTCGGCTGGGGCTGCAGGACAGGGGCCGGGAGCAGGTGTCAGTGAGCCTCCTAGGAGCTGGGATACAGACCAGGCTTCCATCAACAGAACTGGACCCTCCCACCCCCAACTCGGCTCCCCGACAGGTCACCTCCAAGCGCCCACCCCAGCCACCCTCCCCAGCTACCGGGCTGTGTTCAGGAGCCCACCTTCCCCAGGGAAGAGAAGTGAGCTCGCTGGCTCTGCCCCCAGCTGTTTCCCCATCTGGCCTCAGGCCCTCCTGCCACAGAGTCCATCCCACCACAGGGCTTGGAGACTCACAGGGTGGCTGGGACCAGCCCGGGGCCACCTGGTTCCAGGTGGGCAAGATGCCATCTGCTGGTCTCTGCTCTCCCCAGGCCTGCGTCCCCACTGGGACTCTGCCACACTCTGGTGTGGCCAGGGAGTCTGGGTCCCAGTGTGGGCTTTAAGAGGCCTTGGCAAAGGGACTGGGGGTCTAACTCCCTTCAAAGCAACTTTATGTGATACAGGAGGGCCTTCTGCACCACAGGCTCGTCCTCGGACACAGGAAGCCCCCCCATCAGCATGGACCACCCTGAGCAGGGGGCAGTCAGCATTGGGACCGGTGACACAATTGACTAGACGGTTCCCTGGGACCTGGCAGGACAGGCACTCTATTCATTTTACAGAGGTCAACTATTTGGCTCCTCCAAGGTCATTGAGCTGGGCGTCGGGTGGCCAGCAGACCCTCACAGCCCACCCCTGGCAGCCACGCCCCACTCTCCTTCTCCCCCTGCCCCCGTGCCGCAGCCTCACCAGAAAGCAGGGACATTGCCAGGGCCGGACATCAAGGCACCTGCAAACCCCCTGGGCCCCTTGTCCACTCATCCCCGGCTCCAAACTCAGCCTCCACGGGTCTCCTGTGAGCAGGGAGCTGGCCTAGTAAAGCCATTTCCTTCGCCAGCAGCACAGTGTCAGGCTCTGTCAGGAGAGGACTCCGGAGAGACATCCCAGACAGAAGGCCTCCCTCCTGGCCAGCCTCCCGCACCCTCGGAGCCCCTACAGCAGCAGGTGGAGGAGCCCCTCCGGCCCCGCAGCAGAGCAGCACTGGTGAGATGCCTCCGGGGGGCGGCTTCCTCCGGCTGCCAGAGGGCAGATACCCAGCAGGTTCTGTGTGTGGCTCTGCTGTCCAGGGAGCCACATCCACCACCTTCCCAACAAGACTGGCCTCAGGTCAGCGCCCAGGACCCCTTCTGGGCTCTGTGTCTCAGTCAGGAGTGGCCACTCCTTAGAGTTCACTTCTAACCAGCCGATCCTTCAAGATCCCATCCCCTGTTAGTTAATAAGTCTTTATGTGAAGCTCCCCCTGTTCAAATCAGGAAGTGCTTTCTGCCTCCTGATTGGATCCCGGGGCACGTTGCCCAAGTGGTTATCATTTTACCCTGAAAACAGCATTGGGTTTCCAGACCCAGAGAAGGGACCATGCCATCTAAGGATGTGGAAATAGCGCCACATCAGGGACAGCTGTGTAGGATCAAGGGCAGAGAAGGACGTGTGCCAGAATGACCTGCTGCCTTCGGGTTCCTGATGTGCTGGCCGTGGAGATGGGCTTGGCCCTGCTGGGCTGGACTCCGAAGTTGGATGGAGAGACAAAAACAGGCAACAGCTGTGTCGGGGGGACAGGTTCCAACCCAACCTAAGAAGAACCTTCTAGACCTTCCAGCTGCTTGGACAGGACACGCTCTGCTTCCACTGGCCTGGGGCTGCCCAGCACCCGGGCTGAGTGAGGGCAGCCAGGCTGGACAGTCGCCCGGGGAGGAGTTGCAGAGGGCACTGGGGTACGATGGAGAGGATTTCCAAGAATTTCTAAGCGATCTGAAGAAACAGAATGGAGAGCGGAGTGTTGCAAAGACAAGACAGCCAGAGAAAGCTAAATCGTAACATTGGAGGTCTGACCTAAAACCTGGGTCTCCGTGTTATGCTAACATGGTTGTAACTAATAACGTCAGTGTAAAAACAAGTTTCTCACCAGTTTTTAATATTTGGCTCTGGTGTGTCTGCCTGGCTGAGAGCAGTGCATCAGCATAGTGCCAGAAACGCTGTTCTGCTGGGATTCCACCTACGTTTACTCGCATGAGCAAAACGCACTCTCCACCAAGGTAAAAACAGCGCTGCCAGCAAGTGGACGGTAAAGTTCTATATTTAATTTTAATTTGATCATAAAATCTCATCTGCCATTTTTTAATCTTAGGAACCCCAGGGCTGTGTACCAGACATTTATGAAGCACTGAAGTGACTGTGAGGCTGTTGAAATAGTTAGCACTAAGTGCACGTGAATTTAGTTCCATAAATGTCCTCCTGGACTGCACCAGACAGAGGTCCCCTGGACACCGAGCGGAGAGGCTCGAGCCTTGGAGCATCTTTGTTTCCCAATCACGGGCAAAGCGTTCGTCTTCACCAATTTAAGTCAACAAGCCTGAAAGTTACACAAAAAAAGTCCGACTAATCGATCTACTAATTTGAGCATTTATGACCCGTCTTCTGCCAGGCACTCTGCATACGGCAGCGAGGGGACACGTGGCCCTGCCCTCACAGGGTGAAGAGATCGTGTCTCCCTACACACATGGTGCAGACTCCGGGCGTGTGTCAAGCAAGGCGCCCAGGAAGCAGAGTCAGAGGGTGAGTCCACGAGGTTGGGGCAGAGGGGAGGGGCAGGTGGAGGGAATTCGTGTACTTGTCACACAAGAACACCGCAGGTTCCCGGATCTGAAACCACACTCGTGTGCGGTGGCAGGAGGCCAGGGTGGGCAAGGGCCCCAGAGCTGAGCAGAAAGGCATGCAGGGGCGGGGGGACCACATCCAGGGCCCTCAGGAGCCACGCAGACCTGGAGCTTCATTCTCCGTCTTATTTAACTTCAGCCTCTTCATCCTCACTCTCCAGCTCAGCACCATAATCCATGAAAGTGCGTGCGTGCGTGCGTGCCACACCTGCACACAGCGCACGAGTCTGTGTGTTCACTGGGTCTGGATGTTCATCCGAATCAAAAAATGTGGGAAAAGTGTTCATCGTCTGTACGCTAGGAAACCACAGAAGGCTTCAGTCCAACGATACGGCCAGATTCCATTTCAAAGTTCCACCCCTACTGCAGAGAAGAAAGTGGGCCAGGGAGGAGGGAGCCTGGGGTGGGGGCGCCTGCATGCCTGGGGGGAGGCCTGGGCAGAGCCAGACGGAGACGTGGACAAACCCAGGAAATACTCAGGGAAAGAAACACTGTGACCAGGTGACACCGAATGTGCCACGTGAGGTCTCAGCAGCAGTCCCGCCTGCCTCCCAGGACTCTGGCCTGAAGGCTGCTTGCACGTG
Organism: Camelus ferus; assembly: GCF_009834535.1. Taxonomy (NCBI): domain Eukaryota; kingdom Metazoa; phylum Chordata; class Mammalia; order Artiodactyla; family Camelidae; genus Camelus; species Camelus ferus. Next base: position 1,334,207 of record NC_045715.1, read on the forward strand.
GGACCGTCTTCCACAAAGGGAGTCACGTGGGGGAAGCACGCTGGCTGGGGAGGAGAGACTCCCTTTGGGGGACATCGAGGTAGAGTTTCCGCGGGACAGCAGCCTGGGGATGCTGAGCCAGCACAGGGGACGCGGGCCGGGGGCTGGGGAGAGAGAGATGAGGACTGGAGAGTGTCTGCTCAGGACAGCGTCCTGAGCTTCTGCGCAAACCCGGCGGCACGTTGCTGTTTGGTAACAGATGTGACCACTGCCCCTCGGGACTTGCAGAAACTGACATTTGAATAAAAGTGTAATCCCAGGAGTGGGGTCAGTTTTAGATCAGAGAGCATGGGCTGAAAACGGCAACATCGAAGACTGAAACAGAGGAAGAGGAGTCGGCAGACAGACCAAGACGGAGAGAAACTCCACTTGCCCTCAAGAGCCACGGGGAGGAGGGTGCAGGCTCAGGGCGGATGCAAATCTGACTGCAACGCCACGGGACGCCACCTGCCGGACAGACCCTCTTCCTCCCTCGGGGCTGCCCTTGGGTCGAACCTGGGGGGCAGGGGAGCCCTCTGAGCCCCAGGATACGAAGTACCAGCAGTCACCATCGCCATCATGAGAGCCAAGGGCCAGCACCAGAAACCACAGTGGCAGAAAGCGACAAGTCACCATCCAGAACCACCCTTGTTTCAGAGGTCAGAAACTGGACAAGGGCTATCCCAAAAGACAAAACAGAAAAGACAGTAAACTTGAGAGTAAACTAAAAAACAAAGCGGACGCGAGTTTCCTGCCGCTCCTAGTTAATGCAGACGCTGTTGCTGTTTGTTCATTCTCTGCTCTCCGTGAGGTGATGTAAAGATGATGCATTTAGTGCTTTTCTGATATTTAAGAGCTTCACAACTTGGGGAACCCCACTACCTCCAGGTGGTTGGCAAGTGTCCCCACACAGGGGGGTTAGCAGAGAGCTTCGCGCGTGAGACATTACCTCCAGAGCACCGGCTTCTAGGTGATGGAGGCCCACCTCCCGGGGCTGAAGCATCGTGGGGCTCCCTGAAGAGGCCAAGTCACCACTGCCGTTGTTCGTAGAGTTTGCTGTGGTCACTGACTTAGGGGACAAGAAAACAGCAACGAGGGATCCTGCGTCGCACACTGGAACAAAAAAGGAAAAATGATGTTAATAGAAAAATAACCCCTTATATGTGGAATCTAAGAAAATGATACAAATGAAGTTATCCACCAACCAGAATAGACTCACAGACACAGAAAACAAACTGGTTACCAGGGGGAGAGGGGTTGGGGAGGATAAATCTGGACTCTGGGATTAGTATGTTGCAGGAAAAATGTGTTACAGCTCAGTTGTGACAGCAACCTGGATCCAGGCGAGAGACCGAGCAGCACTCAGCTGGAGAACTCAGGTTTATTACACCAGCGGGCCCAGAGGAGTTAACACTGCAAGCTCTGGACCCCGGCTGTAGGTTTACACAGGCTTTTATAGGCTGCCAGTTTACACTTTGCAACATCCTATGCAAATGAGGTATAACAGAAGTTGACTAATTAGGAACAAGCTTTGTAGAAATGGACCAATCAGGAGTGAGAGAAATAACCAATCAGGAGTGAAGGAAATAACCAATCAGAAGTGAGCTCTGGGAACCAACAGAATTTTAGGGGCAAGTAAGCCGTTTCAGAGGCAAAAAGTGAGATAGAGCCTCTGGGCCAGGGAACCGGATGGTGCTGGCAGGAGAGTAGTGGCCCTGCCTGAGGGCCCTGCCTGTCCTTTTATGGGGCTTCCCACCTCAAACAGACACACACGACTGTATGTGAAATCAATGAACAATAGGGGCCTCCTGTGCAGCACAGGGAACCGGCACCCTGCAGTAACCTATGATGGAAAAGAATCTGAAAAAGAATGTATGCGTATAACTGAATCACTGTGCTGTACACCAGAGACCAACACGACACTGTACATCAAATGTACTTCAATAAAAATAAGTTTAAAAAAATAGAGAAACAAATAAGGTCTGTATTTTAGTTAACAGTATTGGACTGACCTTCAGTCCCTGCCTTTGAATTAAACCCCAGGTGTGCCCTGTGTGGTCACCGGGGAGACGGGGTGAAGGTCACACAGGCGTTCTCGCCACCACCTTTCCAGCACCTCTTCCCTAAGTCTAAAGTTATCTCAAAATGAGCAGTTTCTGCTCAAGTTCCAAGAAATGTTTAAAACCACCAAATAAAACTAATTAATTGAGACTCTGAACCCTCAACGCAGGTTTCAGAGTCTGAATCGCTCGTAACTGTTTTCTAATGGATCTTCTTTGCTTTGATCCTTGTGACGAGCTTGGGGGAGGTAACATCACATCTACGTCCGTGTGAGTCTTCGAGATACTCTGACGCTTCATTCTTCCAGGTTTTTCTGCGCTGAAACATGACAAGCCACCTTGTTTGGACCTGTCGCTCCAGGAGAAGCCTGGACTCCACGCCTAAGCATAAAACAACATGCAAAATAGCTCCGCTGGCTCCTAAAAACACGGGTCTGTATTTTATTTTATTGTTTTAAATTTACGGCCTATTATTCCAACAGAATATTTTTGTACACTTGATTTTTAATATCTGTATCAAACTATTCTCTGCCCTTAGCCATCTTCTTTCTATCCATTTTCAAACGGTCCAGTTTAGGCTACAAACCCTCTAGATTCATGACACATTTATATAAAATGCACAGCCCCACACCCGTGCACCACCCGCCCCTCCTGCGTGGCCAGTTCACACGGCCAAAACATGCTGCTGAAACAAAGCACGGTGTGCAAAACACTGGACTGTCTCCTGTCGTGGCGATATCCGCACAATGAAGTCCGGCTGTATCACCAGGAAACACTTGCCTGCCTGTTCCATGTCGCCCTGTTATTTGTAAGTGCACCAAGTGTTTGCCAAAATCAGCAAAGTCAGCTTTAAAAACAGCCTGGATATTTGGCTCTGAAAGTCTCTTCTGGCTGCATTCTCACGTCCCTTTCCCAACTCTGGACTCGAATGGCGACCCCAGAGGCTCTGTGTCTGGGGACCTGCAGCTGGAAAGCCCTTTCATCTCGGCCCTCTTCATGGAAATGTGGGTCGCAGATGCATAATGCGCTCGGGCATCTCGCTGAGACACGGGGAGAGGGGCTCGGCAGGAACGGCGTTATGCAAAGTGGCCCTGACTTAACGAGAACGGTCACACTGAGCACACGTTGACCCGTCCGCTAAAGGACAGTCTGCTCCAAGTACTCACCATGGAGAGCCGCTCCAGTCACAGCACAAGGAGGCAAGAGAGGAGGCTCCTTCTGGACCACGGGTGCGCGGAGGCGGAGTGATGCTGGGAGCCCATGCTGTCCCCCTCCACCCACTGTGCTGTGACAGACGTGGTGTTGACATGGCAACACGGCCATGCCAGACACAAAGGCGCCTCCGAGGAGGAGCTCACCTGGCCTGTGGTCTCCCTTACCCGGCTGCCTGCGGCTGATTCTCAGCGTTCCCGGCAGAAAGTGGCTGTGCTGGGGATTCCACGGGGCACGCAGGGCAGGATAATCCTGGCCACTCACCAAAAACACATCCTTTCTTTTCCACTGGGACTTAGAGGAGAGGGTCCATCTCAGCCGGACCACCTTTAATACAATGCACCCCTCCAAGGACAAAGCATTCAGGACCCTGGGGAAAAGCACCCATGATGAGTGTCACAAAGTGAAAGACAGAAGTGTGCTGAGGCCTCTTACGGGGACGATGTTAAAGCCAGTCACTAGTAACTGCATCCCTGAAAAGGGCCCCTCATTCTGCGAGCCCCAGAAAGACAGTCCCTTCCGAGAACAAGCACGTGGCACTGGTCAGAGAGACAGCAACTGACAGGACAGTCAGACACGGGAAACGAGGCCGCTGACCTCGTCACAGACCCCAACGTCCCGCCGTGCTGAGCAGGAAGGAGGGACATTCCGCCCATGGATCAGATGTGGGGGGCACAGAGACAAGGAGGCCCTGGCAGCGCTGGACAGCAGGGGGCGACGTTGGCACATGCTGGTGGACAGCGCCCAGGCACACGCTGGTGGACGGCGCCCAGCCACTGCTGAGGAAGCCACGGACACAGCAGCCACAAGAGTGGGCACTGTGTCCTGAGAGGGCAGGGGAGGCAGGGACAGAGGGGACATACCCAGCGTCCCTGGTCAGTTTGCTTTTGCTCAAACGGAACAAGGAATAAAGATGGAGATCGTGGTCACCCTGGACACAGGCAGGTGGCGCCACCATCCAGGATCACAGACAGACAGCATCGGTGGTCAGTTGAGCAGGATTTAGGGACAGAGAAGGACAACGGGACGGGGACTCCCCTACCCATGCATCTGCTCCAGCCCCCCACCTGCCAGAATCACAGCATCTCTTTTTTGTCTCTCTGAATAAATCTGGGCTCCTGGTCTTCAGATGCTGTCCATCTGAAAGCCAGTGTCCCTCAGCCCACACCAGTGAGATCTGGTGGCCAGGACAGAGGCTGAGTGCCCGAGTGTGCGGGAAGGGCCCGCCTCCTGTTTCCTGCACCGGACACCCAGTCCAGCGGGAGTCCTGCCAGACCTGCGTCAAAATGGACCCCCCCGGCCGCGCCCCGAGCTCTCCCACCACCCCTGGTCTGGCCACCACCACCTCTCACCTGAGCCACCACCAGAGCTCCCAGGTGGTCCCCTCTGGCGGCTTCTCCTCTCACTCCCAGGCCCCCGTGATCTGACCTGCTACCCCTGACCTCCTCTCTGATTACTGCCCCTCTCGCTCAGCCCGGCCGAGCCACTCTGTCCCTCTGACCTCCCAGGCACCGTCGCACCACAGGGCCTTTGCACAGGCTCCCCTCTGCCTCCTGGGCTCTTCTCCAGCATGTTTCCGTGGCCCGTCCCTCCGTTTCCTGCCTCTGTTCTACTGCACAGCACTGATCACCGCCCAGCCGGCTGCTCGTCTGCCTCGTTTAGTGCCTGTTTCCCAGAACTCGAGGACCAGGTGGGCGGAGGCTCGCTGATTTCAGCTGGTGCTGTGTCCCAGGGCCTAGACCAGGTCTGGTCCACAGCGGGGCCGCACGAATCACTGGCCGTTCACTCGCTGGTGAGATGGGTGAGCACCGCAGGGACCCTGCAGCTCAGGCAGGACAGGAGAGGGCCGGGGGTGCTGAGGGCCCTCTGGTGCCCGGGGCGCAGTGCCTCACCTCAGGGGCGAGGGTGGGCGGGGTGGCTTCTCGCACAGACTCCCCGTGTGCCTTCCGTGTCCTTATGGAGTTATGTGTCCGTTCCACGCGCAGAATAACTGCCCCTTTCGGGGTCTAGACTAGCCTGCTTCCCACGCTTGCGAGGGTCACAGGCCACCCACCTGGTGGCCTGACTGATCTGACTTCACCTTTAACCCAGCGCTGAAGGGACTGACGCTGTAACTGCTCACGTGCCGAGAGGCGAAGAACTCAGGTTTAGTAACTCTGCGGTGATTCAGAAAAGGAATTTGTGGGTTGCAGGGTTTTTGTAAATAAAGATGTTTTAATGGAACTATTACAGGAGGAGGGTGGGAGGAGCCCCAGGGCAGCGGCGGATCGGGCAAGCCCACAGTCCTCCCGGACCCGCCCCAGCTGCAGCTCCTGGTGCATCACGTCACTTCCCACCAGCAGGCGGGGTTTTGTTTATTTAACCCGACGCTGCCTCCCCAGAGCCTAGATCGGGGTCCCACCTCCTGGGTGCAGTCTCGCCACCCCCTCCAGCTGTGCTGGGGACAGGAGGGGGTAAGGCCAGGGTCCTCGCAGGCCAGACCTTCCCGAGGCAGCTCCTGAGCCCCACTCCTGACCCCACGCCCATGCCTGTCCTGCTCCGGCCCAGGACGGCTCCCCCCCCAGCCCCCCGGCAAGGCGGACAGAGCACCGGAGCTGCGGCCACGTGTCCCACCGGCGCTGACAAGGACGCCTCCTTGCCCTCTGTCTCCTTCGCCTGGGCACCCCCGTCAGACGTGGGGCGGGTGAGGGCTGCTCTCCCCCGCCCCGGAGACGGGGACATGAACACACCCGTCCTACCTAAAAAAATAATCGCTGGGAAGCAGCTTGTGTCACACGCACTGGGTGAACTGAGGGAAGGTTCTCTGTGTTAGTTCCCGAAGGCCTGCCGCCGCCCTGGGGTGAGGACATCACCCCGGCTCCGAGGTGCCGAAGAGGGGCTTGGAGGAGAAGTCATTTTAGCGTCACATGACCGGCGAGTGGCGCCCCAGACTCGGAATCGGGGTACACGCGCCGGCAAAGCTCACATTCTTCCTACCGTGTGTGCCGCAGCTTCCAGCAGGAAGACGGCCACTTCCAGCGTCCTGGAGGTCCGCACTGCGGGAGGGCCCCGGCGGGTAATCCAGGAGGAACCTCCATCTTTGTGCATCAGACTACACGCACCCTTACGTTAAACTGGACGAAGGCTTTATTGTGTTGACTGGAAACACGGCCCCTCGTGTGACCCAAGGTGGTCACAGTGACCCCTGTCACGGACTCGGCAGCAGCGTGGCCACTGTTTCCAGCCCCAACCCCACCTCCGAGCAGCACATGGGCCGGGCGTCTCTCAGACCCCCTTCTTCACCAGCTTTCATCACACGTGTCTCCTGTGATGAAAGGAGACATCCTTCTCCGCTGGCCGTCGCCATCCCTGTTCCATGCCCACTAGTGACGCTCACGCTGGTTAAACGGCCACTAGTTAAGCCACCCCTAGGAAAGTCGGAAGCTGTTCTCTCGCACGTAGATGATTAGGTTCTGAACGTCAGACTCCCCTCCGCTCAGAGCTCCACTGGGGCCGAGGGCGCGTCACACAGTGTTTCGGAACGACCGCTGCCCTGGCCGCTCCCCGTCAAAGACGGGTTTGTTGTTCTCTATTTTTGAATTTTTCAACATCCATGAAACACAATTTACCAGAATGAAGCCCCTCGAAGGCCTCTGGCGCTGAGGTCTGGCTGAGCAGGGGCGACCCTGACAACCGGGCGTGTCTTTTCTGCTGGTGTTTTGTCTGATGGCATGAACTTCCGTCAATCCCTCTGCGTCTGGCCTGCCTCTGGAAAGCTGGTTCGGGCTGTTTTCCCCTAGACACCTGTGCCCTCGCCCCGCTGGGGGCGTCGCTCGGGGGTTCACACACACGTACTCTCAGTCTGACGCCATCTCTGATACGACTCAGTTCCTAAAGACTGAGTATTTTCCAATTTCCTGTGTCTGTGTCATTATTTCTTGGGGGTTGTAAGATCAAGAGCATAAATTCTTCCGCCAGAGAGACATTCTAGGACCGTCTCTGCTGCTTCCTAAGGTCCCCGAGAGAGTGACAATCTCCCCACGTGCCAGCTTTCTTCTCTACAAAACAAAGACAGCGATGACATGTCCCCCACAGCCCCGCCGCGTGAACCCGGTGAGACGGCACAGTGGGGAGTCCACACGGGAACCAGGCGCTAATATTAGCTACTATTCGAACCAGGAAATTCTGACTTTCCTACCACAGATCAAACAAGAATCAAGACCAGAAAATGACAGCGAGGCTACGGGGTCAAAATCAGAAGAGGCACTTGGTACTGCGTGGGGAGCCCCGCGGCTCCGGGAGCACAGACCAAGGAGAGGTCCCGACCGGGCCTGGCCGTGGGGACGGCCCTGCAGGACGGAGAAGGGAGCCGCTCCCTCCGCGGCCCTGCGAGGGGCCCCCGCTCCCGCCCGGGTGCGCGGGACCACGTTCGTGTGCTCAGGTCTGCAGCTCTGGCCAGAAGCAGGGGCTCCCACTTGTACTTAATTAAGTAGGAGTTTTATGAGGTGGACGGCAGTGCCCCAAGGGCCAGCTCAAGGCCCGGGATTTATGGAGCTCCAACTGCAAGCTGACAGCACACACAGCACGGAGCCACCTGACAAGGGAGTCAGAGTTGCAGGATTCTTTCCAGGCAAAGCGAGGTTCCCAGCCTCTGGTCGGGGTCACTGCTCACGATACCAGTGCGTCCAACAAGGAGGCATGTGGAAGGGAAGATGGGGGCAGTGACCCCAGAGCACCCTGGGGGCCAGCCCAGCGGTCGAAGGCAGCAGACAACAGAGTTCTCACGGCTGGAGGCACCTGAATCAAGAAAACCAAGGACAGTGGGTCTTTGCTTCCTCCGTCTTCTCGGGACCAGATGGCCGGACAGGGCGCGACTGCTAAGTCTGGTGCAGGGGCAGGAGGCCCGGAGTCAGGCAGCCGGCTCCCAGCATCGCACAACCCCAGCCTCCGTCAGCCGGATAAACGGAGGCCTCAGGAATCAGAGACGCAGCCCGCGGGGGCGGCTCAGCCCAGTCACCACATCTGGCTTTGGGGAACATTTCTGAACGGAGATTTTAAGACGCACAGAACACCCTGATGAAGACGTAAAGAAATGCACCTGTAGACTTAACAAGCCTCCAAGCCCTAGCCCTAAACGTGTCAAAGGTCACTAGGATTTGGAAGCATCTGCCTTCTGAGACTTCACACCTCATCTCTCTGGGGAGCTCCCCCGGCAAGACCAGGAAGAAAGGCGAGACCTGAAACGAGCCTTTGTTCCCTAGGAACATCGTTATGATAAGACCGTGTGCTTCCCTTGCACTAATCCGTAACCCTCCAGCCTGATTCTAAGCCAACACGTGAACACACAGGACGGGGGCGTGGGAAAGGCCGTCTCCGGGGGTCCTTGGAGACGCTCGCGTGTTTAAGCCAGCGTGGCAGGGCCAGGGCTCCCGAGACCCTGCAGGGGCTGGTTGGTGCCGAGCAGGTGGCCCCCGTCCTCGCCTTCCCGTCTCTCATTTGTTGTCCCCAGGGAATCACCATTATCGCCCCTTTCATTCTGAAAGGCATCTCGGTTTGGATGACAAAGTATGTCCTGACCTAGAGCTGGTCACTGACTGTGGAGATCTGACAGCTTCCAGGCCTTCAGGCCAGGGTTCCAGCAGCCACCACGGCCCTGGCTAAGAGGCGGCAGTGGGTGACCGGCAGCCCAGGCCCACCTGAGCCTGACATCATGTCAGCCCCGTGCGCGCCCCCTGGAGGGGCTGGTCTGCCGGCACGGGTGGCCACGCATCTTGTCCAGCGCCAGCCTCGTGGCCTCTCGGGCCACCGTGCTGACAGCGGGAAGCACTTCCCCAGCTTTGTGGTGCAAAGGTCAGGACTTCGCTCCGCCCCAGCCCAGCCAAGGGGCCTCCCTAAATCTGGGACAGCTTTTAGCTGCTCCATTTGGCTGTCACGGAAACCAGAACCAAAGGTCCCGTTCTCGTTAGGGTTCTGTAACCTTCACACATCCTGCTGAGAGATTTGGGGGATCCAGTTGCCTAGAAGTTCTGCAGAGCGGAGCATGGCTGGTGGGAGAGGAATGCGCGACGTCCATGGCCCCACAGGGCCCCGTCCCTGTGTCCTGTGTGCGTGGAGAACACCTTGCCTCCCACCTTTCTGCAGTTTCCTGGGACATGCTGCACAAACACTCTTCAATTACCTCTAAGAAATGGCAGGATTTTCTGGTTACTGTGCTCAGGGGCCACCAGGCTGGCTCTGAACTGGGAACCGTGTTTCCCAAGCTGGAGTCTCTTTCTCAGTCTTTACTGGTCTGAGGCAATGAATGAGTCACGATATTGGAATCAGAGGAGCAGCATTTAGATCCTGGCCCTGTGACCGTGAGCATCTTAACTTCCCTAAACGTTCAAAAAAAAGGGTAATACTGGAGAAGCAGAATAAACTGCTGTCACGGAGGGAGGGGCAGAACTCAGGAGCTCAGGGAACAGAGGGGCGTGTTGCTGCCTTACGTAAAGGGTCAAAGCGTGTGTTCCGGTTTGCAGTGTCCTGTCCCCACCCCGGCCAGCCGACCCGGCAAGAGCCCGCCACCCCCTCTAGCCCACGGTTCAAGTACCACGCGGGCGGGTACTTTATATTCATGAATATGCCCAAAGGTCTAAGACGGAGGTATCAGTGTGCCCATTCTGTAGATGAGAAGACCGTGTCCCGCGGTAGTGAGAAATGTCCCAAGGTCGCACAGTATGAGGTCGTACTGGGGCGGCACCTCCCAGCTCAGGGCCTCTCCCGACACCACGGCTCAGAACTGCCTTCCTGCCGTTCAGCTGGTCAGTGAGGCTCCAGAAAGGTCTGGGAAAGAAACGCCCACTGCCCGTGAGGATGGCCCGGTGCCTCCCTGCGGCCGCCGTGCCCTGCCTCGGCCCCCTGACTCCTTGGACCCCCTCCCTCCCCCAGCCCACGGCGCCTTCCCCCTCCCTGCAGCCCCTGCCAGCCTTCCGGGGGTCACCCGGTCCTGCCCGCCTGTCACGGGGTCAGCTCTGCCCCCGACTGGACCGCAGTCTTGGGAAAAGGAGAAACTCTCCATACAAAGCAAAGCAGAGACTAAAAAGCAGAGGTGATGGGGCCAGGCTGTTCCCGGCAACTCCTCTAGGACCGCAGCCCAACTTCCTCAGGGTGAGCAGCCTGTGGAACACTACCCAGCCCTGAAGAGGGAGGGCATCCTGACCCAGGCTACAACGGGGATGGACCTCAAAGACACTCTGCTCGGTAAGGAAGCCAGTCACAGACAGACAAGCCCTGAGTGATCCCACTTGTACGAGGCCCCAGAGCAGTCGGGCTCACGGAGACGGACAGTAGGACAGGGTGCCCAGGGCCGGGGAGTCAGTGTTTAGTGGGGACAGAGTTTCAGTTGGGGAGGATGGGAAGTTCTGGAGGGGGATGGTGGTGTCGGGTGCACAGCGATGGGAACGTACCTAGTGCCACTGACCTGCACTCCTTAAAATGGTTAGAACGGCAAGCTTCATGGATGCATGTTCTGCCGCACAAACACGCGTATACTAAAGACTTGTTTAAGTACACAGACAAGATGCCTTCCCTCCTGCCCGTCACGACCTCAGGGCTGAGCCGGGAGCTGAAAGGCCAGCCTTCTGTTGGGCCCCTCACCTGTGAGGCCTAAGGGGCAGGCTGGCCCCACCCACCCCTGGGCCCCATGGAGACCCTGCAGGGACCCGAGGCTGGTCCGCCACCCCATCCCAACCCTGGCCATTTCTCTGCCGAAGTTCCACTCAGCTATTTCTGAGGGGCCTCTCATGTGAAAAAGAGAGAAGAACCTTCTGGAAGGCCAGGTGCGGGCGCTCACCAGGGTAGCCCGTGGCGTCACACACTGCCTTCTCCCGCGGCCCCTTCGCAGACGCCGCCCCAGCTAAGTCGGCAGACGTGTGCTGTCAAGGCCTGACGTTAACTATTTTCTCTAAAATACGTAGCGTTAACTCGTGAAAAACCCAGAAAACACGCGGAAAGCCGCACAGCTTTCTGAATCTTACAAGAGGGTGTGAAAATCGCCCCCCACCGGTAGCTTTTTCCTTTCAGCTGCCCCGATTCCAAGTTCTCCTTCCCGTGTGATCCAGTAGCAGGCGAGCGCAGACGGCTGTCCAGCTAAGGCCCAAGCTCGAAGAGCAGGGGCAAGAGCGGGGAGCGCCCAAACCCAGGCCGGGCGCGCGCGCCAGCCCTCCCGCCGCCGCTGCCCGCGAGCTCTGGCCCCACGCGCTGGGGAGAGAGGGAGGGTGTGTGCGGGTCAGAATCGCCCTGCTGCAGCGCGGGTGAACCTGGAAGTCACGCACTCGGTGAGCTCCGCCGGTCGCAGGAGGACAGGAGCTGGACGTTTCCCTCGTGGGAGGTCCCGAGGGCATCACATTCACAGAAGGTGAAACAGAGGCTGCCAGGGCCTGAGGGGTCGGGGTCGCGTTTGGTGGGGACAGTGTCATTTGGGAAGGCGGAGGGAGATCTGAGACGGATGGAGGGGACGGCTGCACGCCGTGAATGTGCTCAAACCACTGAACTCTCACTTAAAAACGGTTAAGACGGTAATGTTTATGTTCTCTGTTTTTCCACAATTAAAATATGTGAAGGTGGCTAATCCTGAGCGCCCCCTGCCCAACCTCGGAGAAACGCGTGGGCAGACAAGGGAGGGGCCCCCCCCCGCACCCCTGGCCCTGCTGTCCTCCTGACCTCCTTCCAGCCGGCACCTGGCTGCTCTCCAGGCCCCTGGACGGCCAGTGGGGGCCGGGAGAGCCGGCGGGGCAGGGGCAGGTGGCACGTGCAGGCCGGGCTGCCCGCTCTCGGGTCCCCAAGTCCACCCTCCTCGCTGGCGCCGCACAGGCTGAGCATCTGCCTGCAGTACTGAATATTCACGCCCACAGAGCAGCCCTGACCGGACAGGCGAGCAGCAGCAGAGAGGGAAGTGCACACCTGGGGACCCCGAGTTCCGGGCCCAGCTCTCAGGCCCCCGGGCCCCTCAGGCAGCCCCACCGCCTCCGGAGCCTCTGTCTCCTTGTGGGTAAAACATGGGGAGAGGTAACCCCGGAGAGCTCTGGCTTCGCGCCCTTCTGAGATGTGGCCCAGCAGTCCAGCGCTCAGCCACGCAGGGGGCAGGTGGGTCCCAGCCCCTCCGGGGCCTCCGGACCCAACCCACCCCACCCACCCCCAACTGCACTCTACTGGCGCTGGGGCGGCGGAGGAGCAGCCCCGCGGGCCCTCTGCTCGCTCCGCCTGCCTTCTGGGCCTGCACCTGCTCTGCATTAACTCTGCACATTTGTGAGGTGGAGGGGGGCGCTAGCTTCACGGAGCCCTCCCTCTGACCGAGGCCCAGCTGGTCTCCTGGGGCACCCGGAGCCTCTCCTGGCCCGCCTGCCTCTCTGGACAGAGGAGAGAACTTGGGGCTGGCGCTCCGGGCCTGGAAACTCTGACTATGTCCCAAAGCCATTTCAACCATCGTGCAAGGAGCACTTAGGACACTGGGAGCCGGTGAGTGGGACCACTCTGCTCTAAAGCCCTGGGGACCGGGCAGCTGGGCCCTGGCGTGGCCACCAGAGCCCGCCTCCATTTACCAGCAGGAGGACAGAGGCCATTCCTCTTCTTGGAATGCAAGCCTGTCACCCTGTTCAGAACCAGAAGCCTTCGGCTGCTGCCGAGCCCAAGGCAACAGGCACCTACCCTCAGGGGAGAAGAGGGTCTGTGTGCACGCACGTCCTCGTGTGGGAGACACGCACACGTGTCCATCTGGGCACGCCTGCCGAGGCTAGGGAGGGGCAGGCTCTCCACCATCGCAGGACGGAAAATGCATCACGGCCGCGCTTGGCCCTCGTGCAGTATTTAAAATCCAGCTTTGAATGCGTGCAGTTCGGTGTTGTTGGACCACTTGGGGTTTTTAAACTGGCTGGCTCTGAGCCAGCCTGCATCTGCCTCCATGAAAGGGACCATTCTTTCTTCAGGGCCCCTGCCCAGCCCCTCCCCACACACCCCCTCAGAGTGAAACCCGAGCGGGGCCTTTCCCGCTGCTGCAGAAGCCAGGGCACCCCAAGGCCCAGCCCCGCAGCACCCCCAGCCCACAGGACTCATGAACAGCGCCGAGACCCAGGGTGGAAACCGTTTGTCAGCAGCCCCGTATTTACAACTGCGAGCCGGGCTGGTCCCACCTGCGAGGCCATCGTTCAAGCCGCCAGCAAGTCCAGAGCTCCCAGGTCTGCGGGCTCCCCTCCCCAAGTTCTCAGCTTTGAAGAAACTCCGTTCCTCCACCCGGGTCTCCTGCCGAAGGACCGCGCTGACCTGGGGGCCCATGAGGATGGGACACGGCCACATTCTCGGCTGGAGAAGGCACCCCCAAGGAGCCCAGGCCGTCTCAGTCCCACCACTGCGGCCCGGGGCTGGACACCCCATCTCAGTCCCACCACTGCGGCCCGGAGCTGGACACCCCCTGCCACCCCTGCGCCCCTCTTCCTTCTCCAGGAGCCCCGGGCTGCGTTTGCTCAAGTCTGCTCTCTCAACCCCCCATTTTCACTGTGAAACAGCTGAGCATCTCGTTGCCCTCGACTCGACTTTGTCAACCCCGTGATTTCCAGTTGTCATACTTCCCAGTCCTGACTCTGGGAACGTGCACTTCACCAAGTTTCAACCGACGGCCAGTGGTTTCACGTCACGTACTGCGTAACGCTGCCTCCGCGAGCCCTCCTGCTCGGACCCCGCTCCGCCCGGCAGGTGCACTGGTGCGCCTTCACCCCCATCCCTGGACTCCAGCGGCTAGGCTCTCCCGCGGAATTACTTCCTGGGGGTGAATTTCCACGAGTGACATGTGCCTCCACTGCTATAATCATCTTTAGGACTCAGTGTATTCCCACTTGCTTTTGGAAAAGCTTTTAACAACTTAACAACTAGCATTTTTAAACTGCAGCCTTTGGCAGGAATTAAATTGGTTTTTGCTGGCTTAGTAGCTTAAAAACTGATAACTTCAAAAAAAGTTTTAATTTGCATTTCTCTGACGATCAGCGAAGTTTCTGTTTCCCTTAAACTCCATGCATTTTTGAAACAGCCCGTGGCTACACCATCAGTCCACTTTCTCCAGATTCTGCTTCAAAGCAAACAGGGCCCGAGGGGGAAAGGGAACTGAGATCAGTGAAAGCCCTGACTTTGCAGAACCAGCCACACGGCTCCATCGCTCCAGCTCGGGACTGAGCTGGGAGACAGGGGGTGTGAGGAAGTCATCTCCCGGGGGAGACGAGACGGCTGCGAACCGTTTCCGCCCCCCTCCCGGGTGGGGCGGGGGGGTGGTTTCTGTGCTGACACCTCCTTCCTCCCCAGGGCCGGCTCCTTCTGGAGATCTCAAGGTCCCGCCAGCACAGTCACGGTTCCTGACCACGTGCCCCACACATCTGCTCCTCTGTACAGCTGTTCTGTCCTTGAAGACAACACCCCTGGCGCTCCAGGTTCCGGGAGACTTTCCAGGAGCGGATCAGGTGTTCAGTCTTTCTTCCCACCAGCTCATCTGAGGCATCACTGACATGTGACAGGTGTAAGTTTAAGGTGTACCCGTGATGACCTGATACGTTACACGTTGCGCATGATAACCACCTCTGCTTTAGCGAACACCGCCTTCACATCGCATAATTACCATCTCTTCTTTGTGGTGAGAACATTTAAAATCCGCTGTCTCAGCAGCGTTCACAGACACAAGACAGTACTGTCAGCTGCAGCCCCACGCTGTGCGCTAGACCCCCAGGACTCTCTGCCTTCTGCCTGGAGGACTGTCGTCTGTGACCAACGTCTCCCCTCCCCCAGCCCCACCCCTGGCAGCCACCCTTCCAGGCTCTGCTTCCCGGAGCTCGGCCTTTTTGGACTCCGCATGTAAGTGAGATCACGCAGTCTCTGTCTTTCTCTGTCTGCCTTGTTTCACTTCGGGCAACGCCCTCCAAGTCCATGCGTGTTGCTGCAAATGGCATGAATGGCGGGATGTCCTCCTTTCTCGTGGCTGAATGATATTCCACGCGTATGTCACACCTTCTTTATCCACTCGGCCATCGACAGACACGTAGGTTGTTTCCATGTCCTGGGCATCACGAATGATGCTGCAATGACCACTGAAGTACAGATCTCTCTTCAGCGTCTGGTTTTCATTTCAGATCTATACCCAGGAGTGGGACTGCTGGATCATATGGTAGATTGAGCCTTAATTTTCTGAGGTTCTTCCATACTGTTCTCCACAGCAGCCGCACCAATTTACATCCCTCCCAGCAGTGCACAAAGGCCTGTTTCCTCCACGTCCACACCAACACGAGTCCGTTACTTCTTGTCCTTTTGAAGAAAGTGGTTCTAACAGTTGGGAGGTGGTATCCCCGAGGCTTTGAGTTGCACTTCCCCGATGAGCAGTGACGCTGAGCGTCTGTCCCAGGACCTGCTGGCCATCCACGTGTCATCTTTGAAAAGTCTTTCTCCTTTACAAAGGGGAACCTCAGGACCCTGGTCCAAAGCTTCCAGAGGTTAAACTGAATCGGCAGCTGGAAGCACTGCTCTGTAAACCCCGACAGCTTGGAGAGCCCTGTGGAGACCCAGACTCCAGCCTCACGGCCACGACACACACGCCGTGTCAGCCCCCCGGAGCGCCTGGGGCAACCCCGGCTCCGGGCTCAGAACTAGGTCCCTCCGAGCCATGGGGCCTTAAGCCATTAGAGACATCGGTGCCTAACTGTGGGTGCGCCCTCAGGCCAGCAGGGACTTCCAGGGGAAAAGGATGAGAAAGGTCGAGGGGACACCTTTAGGTTAAAAGAGACTTGCGTGACATCAAACAGTTCTGATGTGTGGGGCTCACATGGATCCTGATTCAAACAAACCAGCTACCGAAAAACAATGATGTTCATGAGATGAGAAATCTGAACATCTACTGGATATTTGATAACATTAAGGAAGCGCTGTTAATTTGGGGGGTGATAAAGGCATTAGGGTTGTGTTTTAATCCTCATCTGTAAGAGGTGAGTACTGAGTATTAACGGATGAAATGATACAATGTTCAGGGTTCGGGGGGTTCAAAATAGCATAAGAGGGAGGGAAGTGGCTGGGGTGCAGAGGTAACAAGAGTGGCCATGGCTGGCGCCCAGTAAGTGCACACAATCTTTGTCAATTATACCTCAATAAAGGCTGAACAACAAGAGGGGCCACTGTGAAGCTGTGTGGTGGGGACATGGGGGTTCATTATACCACCCTTGCCTACTATTACATCCTTTCTTAACTCTCCATCATGTAAAGTTTTAAAAAGCGAAAGCCAGCGCCTTTTTAGCGTCTGTGGAATGGTAAATAGCGTCCTCTTGTGTTCTGTTAACACGCTGCATAGGGTGAGTTTCTCATCCGCAAGGCAGCCCTGCCTTCCGGGAAAGGCCTCGTGGTCGAGTCGGCCGTTCTGCGGCTGGTTCCCTCTGCTGCTACTTTGATGAGGACCTTTGAAGCATTATTCTTAAGGGAGGTTAGTGAAGACCTTAGTTTCAGGGAAAATCTAAGGGTGAGCGCTTGTCCGGGAAGACACCTTGAGGCCCCTGGGAAAGTAATGACCACGCGGGAAGTACTGATTGCCCGTCAGTGTGCTGAGCACCTGCGTCCTTGCTGGTCCCGCCCTTCGCTCACAGCTGGGGACAGTGGTCCCCAAGTGCCCAGGAGCCAGCGCAGAAAGGGCACAACCCGCTGGGCCACCCCGCCCTGAGCCTGCCTCTTCCCAAGCCCGCCGCCCACAAGCCCGGTCTCGCGTCACGGGCCTTGATGAGAGGTCTCTGCCTAAAGAGTGACCCGAATCAGATGACAACCTGCTCCCTGAAGGGCCTCCTTGGCCAACAGCCTGCCCCGTCAAGGCCACGGGAGGAAGGTCAGAAACAGTCCATAGGGACACCCTGCGAGTCCCCGAATGATGAGTGTACGTGGCAATCAAGGCCCCATTTCCCGGCACAGGGGTGTCCCCTGAAAGATACAGCTGACGTTTCGCAGGGTGAACTCAGATCAGCACAGCGTGACGGCCTGCGCGGAAGGGACGCTCTTGGTTTGACAGTCAATGAAAACAAGGTTACAAAATAAAAAACAACAACATGAACAGTAAAACCCCGCTTTCTAACACATACGTGTGAACACGGGAAGAAAGAAGAGACTGGGAAGGAAAAGGCCCAAGGCCTCAAGAGTAGCTATGCCCGACGGTGCATCGCGGGTGGGTGTTTGTTTGCTTTTTGCAACTATTTTTCAGTGAACACGCTAACTAGTTAAAAGCTACCATTTAAAGTTAAAGAGACGGTGGTGTCCCACTGGCAAAGGACTGCAACGTAGTCCATTTTGTTGGGACTGCATCCTGTTCAGGGGGATTCCGGACGCACAACCTCCTGGCGCTCGGTAGACCCAGTGGGTTAAAGGGGTGCTCTCACCCCACTGCGCTATTTCGTAAAGCCTCCTTCAGCAATGGGCCCAAATACCTCCCCACACAGCCAGCATCTTCTGCTTCCCTCCTCACTGCTCCCTGTGTGCTCTGATTAAGGCTCCTTTCAAAATAAAAAGCGAACCACTCAGGGAACAGTACACACCACTTAAAAGTAAACAAACCACCATGCGGCAGGAGCTGCCAGGCAAACGGCCCTCTTTTAAAGAACGGCTTTCCTGGGCCAAGGGGGTGAAGGCTTGTGTGAAGGAAGGAAGGAATGAAATGATTTGGCTTTGCTTTCAGTACCACTGTGTCAGTTTGCAAAAACAACAGAGACCCCAGAACTGTCCAGAGTCCATTCCTCCGGGCCGCAGAGGCAGGACTCCAGGCACCTGGGTGGTCAGCGTCCCACGAAAGGCGGGGGCAGTGGGCCCAGGGAACCTGGGGAGGAGGTCATCGCCCAGACCCGGGAGCTTCATTCAGGAATGTTACCAGGAACTGCGCGGTGACAGCGGGTTGCGTTTAAACCAGGCCATGCTTCTGGGGGAATCCAAGTGTGCCCTGAAGAAGCTCATGAACTCTGAACATAAAGTGAGTATGTGTTTCTGGATCTGCTTACAGCAGAAGTAATGAATTTTCCCACCTGTCTGCGAGAGCACAGGACAGTTTGGGCAAATGTCTGTTTTACTTGAATCAGTCTGTTGTTGGAACTGCTCGTTCCGACAAAATCTTACGTGTCACCTAACGGATCAAAGAATGATCTCTGCCAAGTTTCCCTTGGTTTTCAACCTCATGCTCAGCGATCATGCTTTGGGGGGTTCGTTTCTTTGTGTCTACTCCATGAGCGAGCAAAAATCACTTTTAAACCAAAAATGAATAAATAATAGACCTTAGCAATTGCCTTAAATTGCGAAATCAATAGAGACAAAGACCAAAGGAGAAGCCAGGGCGGTGGTGGAGAGTGTGGAGCGGGGGTGTTTTTTGGCCGCCTCACCTCTGCACCCTGTCCGCCCGTCCTAAGCTCAGACTCAGTCCCCGGAGGGTGGAGATGTCTGGTCCCAGAGCTGCAGCTCAGAACCAAGGGCCCCTCTCCCAGAGGCTGGGCTTGGCTCCGATGAGCACGGGCAATGAGCTCTTTCCTTGAGTGAGACCCAAGGGTCCTAGGCAGCCCACCGGGTCTCAGCTCCCTACCCGATGTCTGTCAAACCACAAAGACGGCCAGGGAGAGTGCTCTGCCCAGCCAGGGGAGGAGGCAAGCCTGCTCTGATGCCTCTCGGTGCCCCACGGTGGACACCACCTCCAAGGTCCCAGGAGCTTCAGACACCTTGTAACAGACACACCCGTCACCACGCTGGCTGGAGTGTGTGCACACGGGGGCCTAGATGCAGACCCACCCACTCCACTGCCCGGCTGCTGCGGAGGAAGGAGCGACTCTGCCCAGGCTTGTCCCCGACTAAGACTTAGTCACAGAGCCCTGGTTTTATTTGGGAGTGGCAACATGTCCAACCGACAGACCTGTATTGCCCAGGCTCCCTGACAGCTAGGTACTGCCAGGTACCTACATTCTGCCAAGGAGGCAGTGCCTGCAGGAGTTTGGGACAGATTTCTGAAAGAGAGAACTCAGTTGTGTAGTGAGTCCATTTTGCCCATTCACCACTCCTTTTTCCTGCTGTCTGGAATGCAGGTGCAATGGCAGGAGCGCCATTGATTATCTTGGACCACGAGGTTACCCTGAAAACGGAAGCTATGCACCTGAGGACATAGGAGCAGAAAGGCAGAAGAGGCCTGGGTCCCTGCTGACATCGAGAAGCTTCCGCATCAGCCCAGAACACCTCCACATGGACCCACTTCACACCACAGAGAAACTCCTGCGTGTTTAAGTCGCTGTTACTGGGGGTTTTCTTTTGTATGCAAGGGACGAAATCTTAACCAGAGGAAGGAGAGTAACTGCTTGGGAGAGTTTATTGGTATTTCTGCTGCTGGAGTTCACCGGCCAAACTTCCACCTCCCCAGCTGCCGCTCCAGGAGGAACATGATCTACTACCTGATGACCATCGGCAAAACTCCCCTTCCACCGCGGGGGTCCTCCTGGCCCCAGAACCGCAGCCTCGGCCCTGTCCTTCCTGCGGGGCGGGAGTTTGTCTTCCTTGCCAGACTCCCCAGGGAGCTAGGTGACGTGGCGTCTCACCGAGCGCAGCTCCTCACAGCGTAAATCTCTCCTGCAAGCCTTGTTCTCATTTTCTGGCAGGCACCTCCCTTCTGGAAGGAGCCTCTCACCACGAGGCTGCCGTGTCACTCGGCTGTGACAGTTTCTTCAGGTGCCTGTCCCTTTCCTCCATCTGTCTGGAGGTGAGGTTCCAGGAAGAGGAAGTTTCTGTTCGAGTCAGTAAGTGGATGAAGGAGAAGGGAGAAGGGCAAAGCTGTTCTGTGTAGGGCGTGTTTGTTCGGGGGCCTCTCCCGCTGTGCGAGCCACGTTCAGGCGCTCCTTTTTAATGCTCTCTGTGTGCGGGGACCACCAAGGACACCACACGGCCAGTTCAAAGGAGAAAAGGCTTGATTACTCTTCATCCCAGAAGGCCTGCCATCTAAGGGAAGGCTGTAACGAGGTTTGCTTTCTTCTCGTAAGCCGGCTTTGATGCACAGTGGTCTGTGGAATTCAAGATCTGAATTTTGTGACAATCGTCCCAGTCCTCTTGAGCTGCTGTAACAAAGCACCAAGGACGAGGGGCTTCACAGCAACACGTTTACTCCTCGCCCTTCAGGAGGCCAGGACATTCAAGGGCAGGTGCCAGCGTGGTTGGGGTGGGGGGCCTCTTCCGAGATGCAGACGCTGACTTCTTACTGTGTGATCACGCGGTGGCGAAGGGCCAGGGAGCCCCATGGGGGCTTTTCCAAGAGCTCTAATCTCTCTCACGAGGGCTCCATCCTTGTAACCAAACCACCGCCCAGAGCCTCACTTCCTACTGCCACCCCACTGGGGAGTAGGTTTTCAACATAGGAATTTTGGCGGGACTTAAACATTCAGACCATCACAAAAATATTATGGTTTACTTTGTCATTCACTTTAATCCCTACAATAAGGATGGAAGGATGGGTAGGTGGGTAAGTGGATGGATGGATGGATGGGTGGGTGGGTGGGTGGATGGATGGATGGATGGGTGGGTAAGTGGATGGATGGATGGATGGGTGGATGGGTGGGTGGATGGGTGGATGGGTGGGTAGATGGGTGGATGGGTGGGTAAGTGGATGGATGGATGGATGGGTGGATGGGTGGGTAGATGGGTGGATGGGTGGTGGGTAAGTGGATGGATGAATGGGTGGGTGGGGTAAGTGGATGGATGGATGGATGGATGGGTGGATGGGTGGATGGATGGGTGGGTGGGTGGGTGGATGGATGGATGAGTGGGTGGGTGGACAGCTGTAGAAAATACATGATAGCTAGACAGACAGATAGATAGATAAGTAGACAGATGAAAAAGAGACAAGGAGACACTGCAGGGAGAGAGCACTGTTAGAATCATAAAATGGCTCAGAGAGAACGGAATTCAACTGCCTTCGTTTACTGATGAGGAAACAAAGCCCAGAGAGAGCAGCCCAGAGTCTCCCTGGCCTCCCTGGCCCCCGGAGCGGGGGTTGATCCCTGCCCCGCTGCCTCCTTCCCTGCTGCAGTCAGTCAGGTTACACCGAGTCGTGTCGCAGTGGAATCTCCGGGGCTCCAAACTCTGATTTCTGGCTCGCACCACTGCTGGGCCGCAGGAGAGCGTTCTGCTCAGCTCCTGTCAACCACGGCCGCCCGCACCCTGGGTCCCAGCACCTCAGCACGTCCTCGAGCTGCCGGGGGAGGGGGCACGGGCGTCCCCGGCGCTCTTCACACCTCCTTCCGGAAGCAGCCTGTGTCCCTCGCTGCCTCTCACAGCTGGGGGGCGGTCCGCATCTGCTCTGCTGCGTGTTATAAAGGTGGGGGCTGGGGCCAAGGGAGGTGCGCCTGCAGAACGGTTCTCAAGATGACACAGAATTCACCTCTGATGGAGGCTTGGGAACTCACAGGCCCAGGTCACTGCGTCTCTTGGCATCTCTGACTCTGGTTCTTTACCTTCAGATCTCAGCCTTCAGGATCCGGGACGCTCAGTGCAGTGGCCGTGGAGGGAACCATCTGTGGAGCGCGCCACGCCGCCAGCTGGACGCTCCCGGGAGCGTGTGCCTGGAAGGCAGCTTGGCCCTTCTTCACCCGTCCCCGTGCGGCTGTGCGGATCGATGGCATCCCCATCTCACAGGTGATAAAACTGAGACTCGGAGGGTTGAAGACAGTGAAGCGAGCGCGTCAGTCAGAGTGCGCCGGCTACCTGCAGTGGCCAGCCACCCTCGGGTCCCGGGGTCTTAACGCGGGCGTGCGCTGTGCTCACGGGGCGTGCCCAGTCCGGGCGGTCAGGGAGCTCGCTGCACACGGTGTGTGGACGCAGGGCGATGGAGCCCCCCCCCACCTGTAGCTGCAGCTCTGGGAGCAGGTGCCTTTCATAGCCTCGCGGCAGAAGAGAGGCCAGCCATCCAAACGCTTCTGCCCGCGTGGCACACGGTCCCTGCCGCTGACCGGCTGCTGGCAGAGCTGACCACACGGCCTGGCCCCCTGCAGCACGGGGAGGGACAGACGTGAGGCGCGACGCCCACCCACCAGACCAAGGCGCAGGCAGCAGATGGGGCAGGACCACGTCGTGGGAGTGTCCCTTAGGCTCCCGTCCAGCTGTCAGAACAAACGGCTTAAACTGAGGATGGGGTCTAATCCGGGGACTATGGGTCTTCGCCTTCTCATCTGAGACTCAGTCTGCTCGCCTGTCAACTGGGTGGTGAGATTTAGCTCCGGGGTGGTCAAGGACAGGATGGGAGGACGGAGGGACGGGATGGGGAGACAGGACGGGAGGACGGGGTGGGAGGACAGGAGGGGGGATGGGAGGACGGGGGGTGGGAGGTGGGGGATGGGACGAGCACGTGCCCGTGCACGGTCGGCTCCGTCAGGCACCGTTCCGGCGGGTGCAGGGCTGACTCCTCGCCCACGGCCGGGTGAGCAGAGCCCCTTGCCCTTCTCTCCAGGCCTCGGGCTTTGTCACAAGGGCCCTCCAATGGCAACCTTTATCGAAACTGGTGGTTCATGATTCAGACACTGAGAAGAGCCTTACCATTGGTAAGTCTGGGCTCTCTGGAGGAATGTGTTCTAACTCAGTAAACATTTCTGGGGCACACCATCCGGATGCCAGGGACACACCGAGGGGCAGAGAAGACGACAAGAGGCCTGCCCTAAAGGCGCCCATGCTCTCTGCAGATGCAGGCGGGGACTGGGCAGGGCCGGGGACATGCAGGGAGGGAGACGGAGAGCCGGGGCGGCGGGGCCCCTTCGCATCGGGGACAGTGGGCACAGGGGCCAGGCTGTGACGGCCGGCTGTCCCTCCCTCCCCGGACCACATTTCTTCCACAGCCACAGCCTCACGACATCTCCCTCCTCTCTCGGCCGTCCCACTCCCACACTCTGATAAATCTAGTCAGTGTCATAGAGAAACAGTGCCAGAGCCTCTGAGAGGGCGGCTGTCTGTCCCAGTTGGACCCCTGGTCACTCCCTCCCGTCTCGGTCAGCGGCCCCCACCCCGTCTGTCGTGAGGCCCCACCTGGACTCATGCAGGTGACCCAGGTGCCCCCCATCCCGTTCTTATGAGCCTTCATCGACTCACGGCCTAGAAACCTAAACACCCCAGACGCAGGCAGCCACGGTATCGTCTGAGCAGGGGGTCAGGCCGCTGCCCACCGCCCGGACCACGCCTCCTCGCGGCGAGGTCACGGTCATTTCCGAGGGCTCTGTCGAGAGCCACTGTGTTCACCTTCCCCAGTGATTCTGTGAGCGTCTAACGGCCTGTAAGGAGTCCCCTTCTGCTCAAACCACTGAGGGTGAGTCTGTTCTGGGGGCCAGCAGGCATGGCAGAACCCCAGGGACCCTGAGGAATGAACCTGAAGACGTGCTGCCTCAGTGGTTTTCACAGTCCTGGGTCCAGGTGGAATCCAGATCATTTACAGAGACCGACTCCCACACCCTCAGCTTCCACATACATCCTGCCCCAAGGACAGGCACGAATGCCCACCTCTAACAGGAGGCCGCGGCCGAGGCCGCCCCAGACTCACGCAGGCGGGCGCCCTGGGCTTAGATAACCGTCCAGCGCTCCACAAACTGCCGCCCCCAGTCTGTCCCCGTCCCTCTGACTTTCTGGCGAGGGGTGGCCTGGCTTTGGGAACTGAGTGCGCTGGCCTGCGCTGAGCTGCCCTGAATGCAGGTGGGCGGTGAAGTGGGGGTGGAGGGGGGACAAGTTTGTTGGATGACTTCACCTCTCGCCCCTCCAACCACGGCATCATTTTGGAGTGAGAGTCCAGCGAGAGGAAAGGAAAGAAGACGGGCTAAGAAATGCGGGGTGATTTGGGGAATGGAATTCAGAAGGAACCGGAAGGGCCGACCCACGTTTCTGTGCCAGCACCTTCCCATTCCTGTCGGCCTGGCTCCGTGACGGGGGGCTCCCAGCAGGTGCCGCCACCGAGCGCAGGGAGCAGGACAGACGCGGATTGCGGGTCTGACGGCTCCACCGCACAGCAAGGAAACACAGTTCACTCTGCGAGACGAGGGGTGTGTTGCTCACCTCGCTCCTGGTAATCGATCCACAGTGCGTCACCAAGTCAGCCTCCGCACCCTTTAAATACGTGTGATTGCATCTGACAATTATTCCTCCATAAGGTTAAAAAACGAGCTGCCGCTGCGTTCCGGCAGCAGCACGTCCATTCCGCTGCACAGAAGAGAGAACAGTTCGTCACCCAAGGGGCACGTCTCTAGTAACACCTGTGCCCTGTGCTCAGCAGTGGCTTATCAGCATTTGCGGCAGATCCACGCTGCCTTCGCTAGTTGTGTACGAGAGCAATAAAGTACTGATGACTCAGCCCAGAAAATATTTTAAACCCCTGAAGCCTTTGGGCATCTGATACGCAGCCATCCCTTTGGGAAATGCTTTTTTCTGTTTCCTAATAAAACCACCAGAAGCAAAATTCTCTCACCCGCAGGGACAGTAACGCAGCTCCACACCTGACCCCGTGCCAGGCTCCATCTTCTCTCTGGATCCCCCTACCAAGGGCCATGCTCACTACCCCATCCCAAGGATGTCGTGCAGCGCACCCCTGGGTGCACAAGCTATTTTCAAGCCTAGTGAGAAGAAATGGGAACACCCGACGCCTGGGTTGGGGCCAGAGGGCAGATGTGTTCCCACAAGGACCCAGCCACCTGCTCCCGCAGCACGACTGCCGTGTGTGGCGGTCTGCGGAGTGAGGGTGTCTCTGGGCAAAGCAAGAGGCAAGCGGCTGCACCTGCACCCCCACTGCCAGCGAGGGGGCAGGGCACTTGCCGGGACTCCGGGCCTGGGGACTAACACGGCCTTCGCGTGAGCGGCAGCCCGACCCGCTTCCCGGACCCCCCACAAGCCTGTCAGGAGGCCACACGCGGGCAGCTTGACCGCCCGAGCTCAGGCCTGACGGGCGGGAGGTGCCCTGGGAGGGCAGGCGGCTGGTGGTGCCTGCGGAGGCCCGGGCAACCGCAGCTGAGGCTGGGCGTCCAGGCGCGGAACTCAGCGGGAGAAGACAGCATCTCAGGCAGGACAGACCCCCTGGAAATAGCAGCTCCAGGAGGAGAGACTCAGACAGAGTTCTAGCAGCAGAGGCACCGGGAGGGGGGGAGGAAGGCACGGAACCAGGACGGAGAGCGGCTGCCGAAGGGCCCACCCTGGGCTCCAAGGCCTTGAGAAAGCGAGGACCGCACAGCAGCTTCCCTTCCTTCCTCTGTCACATCCCCGGCTATTCTCTTCCTCCTCCGCCCCCGCAGCACGAGGGTGTGCTTTATAACTGGGTCTGTGGGTTATGAGACACCCAGAGGGGACTGTACCTGAGCTGGAACAGAACACGCGGTGCAAGGCAGACCTCCCACGAGAAGAGCAAACGGTGGCTGACGGGACTCGCACTTCATCTTCAGGGAAGAAAATGAGTTCTTTTGTTTCTCCAGCTTTATTGAAATATACTGTGCAAGTTTAAGGTACACAGTGTTGATCTGTCACACTTACATATTGCAGAGTGATTGCCACTGTAGTACATGGCTAGCCCCTGCCTCAGTATGATCCATTTCTGTTTCGTGCTGAGGAACATTTAGCATCCACTCTCCTGGCGACTCAAGTATGTAAGACAGGCCTGTCGGCCACAGTCCCTACGCTGTGCGCTGGATCCCCAGAACTCATCCCTCTTCCGCCCGGAAGACTGCCTGTCTGTGACCAGCATCTCCCCTTCCCCCATCCCCATCCCAGTCTGTTTCTTTGAGGTGTTTTTTTTTTTTTTTTAGATTCCCTGTTGAGTGATATCACACAGGACTTATTTCTCCGTCTGAGTCCTTTCCCTTGGCATAAGGCCCTCAAGGTCCATCCATGTGGTCACAAACAGCCGGATGTCCGTCTTCCTCAGGGCTGAATAATGTTCCGCTTTGTGCGTACACACCACATCCTTGCTGACCTCATCCACTAACGGACACTCAGGTGCCTCCACACCTGGGCGACTGTGAGTAACGCTGTGATGAACGCAGGGTGCAGCTACCTCTTCAAGATCCTGTTCTCATTTCCTACAGACACACAGCAGAAGTGGGATTGCTGGATCACATGCTAGCTCTATTTTTAATTTCCTGAGGTGCTTCCGTACTGTCATCCATACGGACACATCATTTTGCATTCCCACCAGTGGTGCACAAGAGTCCCAATTTCTCCCCTTCCTCACAAGCACTTGTTGTTTGAGTGTTTTTGATAGTGGCCATCCTAATGGGTCTGAAGTGATATTTCATTGTGGGTTTGACTTGCATTTCTCTGATAACTAGCAACGTTAAGCACCTTTTCATATGCTTTTTAGTCATTTGTGTATCTTCTTTGAAGAAATATCTATTCAACTCCTTTGCTCATGATTTTGTTGTTGAATTGTAGGAGTTCTTTATGTCTTCTGGACAGTAATCTCTTTTTAGATACACGATTTGCAAATATTTTTCCCATTCCATAGCCTGCCTTTTAACTCTGTTCATTGTTTCCTGTAATACACAGAATGTTTTTTATTTGATGTAGTTCCATTTGTTTATTTTTGCTTTTGGTGTCACAAATCCAAAAAAACCACAACATTGCCAAGACTACGTCAAGGAGTTTACCCCCTATATTTCCTGGCAAGAGTTCGTAAGTGTCCAGTCTTACGTTCATACCTTCAATCCACTTCAAGTTGATTTTTCCGTAAGGTGTAACACAGCTTCATTCTTTTGTGTGTGGCTATAAAGTTTTCCCAGCACCGTTCATTGAAGGAACTGTCCTTTCCCCAGTGTGTAGTTTTGGCTCCTTTGTTGGAACTAAATTGACTTTATATCTGTGGGTTCATTTCTGGTCTCTCAAGTCTGCTCCACTGGTCCTTGTGTCTGTGTTTATGCCAATACCATACTGTCCAGATTACTATGGGTTTTAGTTTAGTTTGAAATCAGACAGAGGGATGAATCCTCTTTCTCCTTAACATTACTTTGGCCATCCGGGGTCTTCTGTGGGTTCATAAACGTTTTAGGATTGTTTTCTCTATTTCTGTGAAAAATGCCTTTGGAATTGTGACAGGAACTGCACTGAACCTGTAAATCACTTTGGACAGCACACACATTTAAACAACATTAATTTTCCCAGTCTATGTGCAAATAAAAATATACCTTTCCATTTATTTATGTCTTCTTCAATTTCTTTCATCAGTCTCTTTTTAGGACATAAATCTTTCACTTCTTTGGTTAAATTTATTCTTCGGTGGTTTGGTTTTGTTTCTGTTTTTTGATACTAGTATAAATGGGATTGCTTTCGTCATTTCTCTTTCTGATAGTTCACTGTTCTTGTAGAGAAACGTGGCTGATCTTGGCACATTGATTTTGTCTACCGCAACTTAGGTGAACTCCTTGATTAGTTCCAACAGGCTTTTGATGGAGTCT
The DNA here is from genome assembly GCF_009834535.1 of Camelus ferus. Taxonomy (NCBI): domain Eukaryota; kingdom Metazoa; phylum Chordata; class Mammalia; order Artiodactyla; family Camelidae; genus Camelus; species Camelus ferus. Next base: position 1,361,928 of record NC_045715.1, read on the forward strand.
TCAGGGTTTTCTATACATACTATCAAGTCATCTGCAAAGAGACAATTTCACTTCTTCCCTTCCGATTTGGATGCGTTTTCTTTTTCTTGCTGAATGGCTCTGACTTCCAGGACTACGCTGAACAGATGTGTGGGAGGGAGAGAGCATAAACGTAGAGCTGTAAATACTTGAAGTTAAGTTGTTAGCAGCTCAAAATCATTATAAATAAAGGATGTTGTATAAAAGCCCCATGGTAACTGCAAAGCAAAAACCTACAGTAGACACGCAAAAGAGAAAGAAATCGAAGCATACCACAACAGAAAATTATCAAGTCACGAAGGACACATTTTACATTTTTGTGTCACAATTGACATCTTTTCACGTTGTATACCCACTAACCAGTGACCATAGTTACTCCAATCCTTTTATCTCTTTACCCTTACACTACAAATATGAATGACTTACATGCCACCATTAAAACGCTAGCGTGTTCTGAGTTTAACTCTACATTTTCCTTTGCCGGTGAGTTTCACACTTTGGCATGTTTCGCTGTTGCTAATTCGCACCTTTCCATTTCGCCTTGAAGAGCTCCCTGTGATGCTCTGTGAGGCTGGTGCGGTGGTGAAGGACTCCTTCAGCTTTTTTAATCCAGAAAACTCTCGTTCCTTCGATTCTGAAGGACAGTGTTGCCACGTGAAGCATCATTCATTGGCGGTTTGCCGTCGTCGTCGTCGTCGTTTTTCCTTTCAGCACTTTGCACGCATCACGACACGCCCTTCAGGCCGGCAACGCTCCCGCTAGAAAGCCGCTGAGAGCCTCGCAGGGCTGCTTGCATGCGTCAGGCGGCTTTTCTCTCACTGCTTTTGAGTTCTCTGTCTTTAATTTCTGACAGTTTCACCACAACCTGCCTCAGGGTGGGTGTTTTGGGATTCATCTGCTTGGGAAGCCTCTAGGACTCCTGGATCTGGATGCCTGTTTCTTCCCCCAGGTCAGGGAAGTTTTCAGCCATTATTTCTTTGAATAAGCTTTCTGCCCCTCTCTCTGTCCTCCTTCTGGGACCCCTTATAGTGCAGACAGTGGTCCATTTGATGGTCTCATAAGTCCCCTAAGCTATCTTCACTCTTTCTTTATTTTTTCTTCTTGATCCTCGGATTGGATGAATCCCACTGCCCTGCCTTTGAGTGCACTGCTTCTCTCTCGCACTTGAACTAGTCAGCTGATGAGTCCCTCTGCTGCATATTTCAGTGCAGTTACTGCATTCTCCAGCTCTGCGAGTCCTGCTTGGTACTTCTTAATATTTTTTATCTGTTGAAAAGCTCATTTTGTTCATCTCCTGACCTCAGTGGGCATCTTCGTGACTGTCATTTTGAACTCTCCACCAGGCAAGTCACTTATTTCCATTTTATTAAGGTCTATTTCTACAGTTTCATCTTGTTCGTTTGGAAAATATTCTTCTATTTCTTCATTTTTCTTGATTCTCTGGGTTGGCTTCTACACATCTGATGAAACGGCCACCTCTCCCAACTTTGACAGAGTGGTCTCCTGCAGAGATAAACCTCTCAATCAGCCTGGCCTGAGCTCTTCTTTGTCTCTCAAACCTTTGTGATTGTCCAAGCCATCTTCTTTGTTCCTGGTGCCTCCCAGTAGTTGAGGGCGTGCCAAGACCTGTCAGTGTCTCAAAGCAGAGGACTACAGTCAGGCTGATTGGAAGCTGGACTGTCAGACAGTAGGTAGGAATACATAGTTAGGGCCCTTCCAGGGAGAAACGTGGAGATGAGCATTTTTGCCTGCTCTCTGCACCTGGCCTGGACCTGGGCATACAGCAAGGGGAAGAACTGCTTCTTTGTTTGCTATAGTCCTGCAGGACTCATGAATGCAAGCCCCACTGGCTCTCAGAGCCAGGTGATCCAGGGACCCATCTCTTGGGTCATAGCTAGTAAAGCTGGGGTGCAGACGTGTGTCCAGCTCCTCCCAGGGAGATACTGGCAATCTGGCGTAGGTTAGAAGGAGAAGACTGAGGAGGCATCCACTGGCTTCTCTAGTCTCGGTCAGTCCGTGGGTGTGTGCTACATTAGAAGCCTGACCCTCAGTCAGCAGGTTTTAATGTGTGCAGATATGCCCTTTCCCGGGAAAGGCTGGGAGGCGGGGTCTTTTGTCTGCTCCCTGGACTCTGGGGCACAGCCACAGTGAGTCCTCTCGAGACCACTGAGAAGGGGCCTTCGTCTGCGAGGACTGGCAGGCCTCCCAGACACCAGCCCCACAGGCTCTCGGAGCTGGACACTGTGGGGGCTTGGCCCCCGTCAAGAGTCTTAAAAGCTGGGGTGCTTCTTGTGGGGCCCAGACCTTTTGCTCCTCAGGGAGGGTATGGCAGCTGGGAGTCCCCCTGACACTGTGCAGCGATGTGCCAGGCTGGGGTGTGTGGCAGGAGTGTGTCTCAGCCTTTCCTACCTGTTCGGTGTGGGCATCTTCTCATTTGCTCGATATGTAGGAGTCACTCAGCTCATTTCTGGATTTCCTTCTGGCAGAATTGCTCTGTGCATAGCCGTACAGTGAGTCCACGGGACGAGGGGCGTTCAGGAGCCTCCTGTGTCACCGTCTTGGACTAGAAGCCAGAAGGAGTTCAGTTTCTTACTGTGTGATGAATGGTTGACATTTAAAAGTTTAAATATGGGAAGAAGGAAGTGTATGTGAGTTGAGTAACCAAGCAGAGGACCGTGGCACGTACTGTGAACTGAGTCAACCAGCGTCCCCGCCGATACGCTTCCAACGTGCTGCCGTGTATCTCAGCAGCTGGAAAACTAGAGTTTTCACTGCATTTCCCCAATTCTCCTGCATCTAGGGTCAGACAGCACTTTAGGTCCCACTACAGAGAGACAGCACTGCAAGATCAGGAAGGTCCGTTTCCAGCATTTCTGCTGACAGCACCGTCATGCAGGCGCCTGCTCTCCCTGCGTAAGCAGTGTCTCTTCACTGGCCCGTGGGGAACTGAAAAGCACTGCCCAGGGTGGGTGTTTGCTCGGGAGGGTCACGCCCGGCACGGCACAGTTCCGGGTCCAGCGGCACAAGCAGGATCGACTCCGTGGAGCTCCCGGTGGTGCTGGCTGCCCGGCAGGGCGGCCTCCTGCCCTTGGCAGGCGGCACGGCTCCGGAGCTGCGGCCGTGGCCGCCACTCTCCGGGGAGGCCGAGGTCTGCTGAGCAACGGGGGTGGGGGCAGTAGCTTCTCCCGTCCCGCATGGTGGCTTTGGGCAGCGTCTCAGAAGATCAGTCTGGAATCTACTTCTTCAGTTTCCCCAAAGAGCCTGTAAACCATGTAATATCCTGTAATAAATCCCTCTCTGCTTAAACTAACCAGATTGAACCCTGCTGTCTGCAAGCGGACCCGGACAACCCACCACGTCGCCCCTCTTTTCCTACATATTCTGTCTTCAGTAAACCAAATCACGCGGGTAGATGCAGAGTGTAGTATGCATTCTCCTTGGCCAAACCACAGGCTTCCCTTGCTAAAACGCAACTTGAGATTTACCCTCCATGAAGCTGTTTCAGATGAGTTCAAAAACACATCCCATTTCCTCTGGAACTGTAACTTAGACACTTAGGAATGGCTCTTTGGGGACTCCAAGAACATTAATCAGTTTCAGAACCAGAGTCAGAATACTTCCCCTGGGAAGCATTTTTCACGTGAAGTAGAAAGTCCTTTGACCCCAGCAGGGCAGATGAGGACTTAAAAGAAAAGCTAGAATTTCAGGCTGGAATGGCGAAAGATGTGATGCTCATTCCTCTGGTCCTTCAAGCCGGTTCTCTCTCTCCTCCTTACCTCTCTCCTTCCCACAACTCTGGGGAGTTGGCAGCAAAACTGGATGGTAGTTAATCACACCAATGATGGCACCTTTCAGATTAAAAAGTCCAAATCCATCAGCAGAGCATCCACACCTTCCGGGAGGCCCTGGAACCCAGAGCCACTCTGAATGCCTGACCTTCTCCGGACGGCAGGTGTGGGGTGCTGAAGGCAGGCGAGCAGCCCGCACCCCCTGGCACACACACCCCTTGGCACTGCTCCCAGCCTTCTCAGGGCCTCTGTCCGCTTCTCAGCTGCAGACTTTTCCCTTGGCCCAGAGCAGTGGCAGATAAGGCTGCAGAAACACACTCACCAGCAGTTTTAAAGAGAAACTTTCCAAGGAAAACTAAAGGAGGAGAGGCCGTTCCAACAAGTCTGTGAGAAACAACAGAAAACGCATGAAGTGTATTTCTCTTTAACTGTGACTCCCGAAGTCACTCTTTTTCCCTTTTAACCTGTGACTGTCTCACTCACAAGTGGTCGTCATGACCCTCAACGAACCACATCGCCGAGCTTTGGCGGCAGCACCCAAAAACTTGAAAAATTAAAAGAGATACAAATGGGTAATTAATAGTGTCATCGACACGTTGATACATTTTATACTAAAGAAAAATGCAAAGCAAACTGTTTAGTTAATCCTCCGTGTTTACGTGTCATTTCCAAACCTCAACATTCGTTGAGTAATAATAACCAACACATTCTCCAGCAACTCAATAAGTAACACTGAATCAGCATCTGGGAATTGGAACTAAAATTTAATTTGTACAGATTCCTTAACTGCAAGGTTGGCTTCCCCTGCTGAAGACACCAACCTGCTTCCACCTTAATTAGCCCTTCCTTTAACAGACTGGACCGCGGTACACGCCTCTTGGTTCACACAGGCATGAAATGCTCGATTCGTCAGCAGTCAGCTCGATGTTAAAAGAATTTAAACATTTTCTGGCCAAAATTTATACAAATGCGTTTTGGGGCATGCTAAGCACTTTTATTATTTTCCACCTATAATGTTACAAACGTTGAGAAGCGGAAAGGCTTGAGAGCACCCTGGCTCAGTAATGCCCAAGAAAAGTCCCAACTACAAGGAAAGGCTCACGGCCTCACAGACGTGGCCCAGCCCAGGAGTCGACCATCCTGCCGCAGCTGCTCTTACAAGATGCTGCAGAAACAGCGCTGGGCGGGCGCCTCCCACTCCTTCCACAACTTCATCTTTAAGCAAAAACAGGCACCTTCTGAATAAGCTTTAAACGGGATGTGTAACTTTTTGCAACTGTCACATGCAATCAGCTGGAGTTGCTCCCAGTTATGTTTACTTAAAGGCAAAGATCCAGACACATTTTTTGCATCCTCTTTATTAAAAATAAAATTTGGTAACAAACACAAGCATGAGCTACTAAAAGGGCCTTAACTGCTTCCGAAAATGTGCAAGCACATACATGTTTGAAATCCCTTCTTTTCGTCATTTTCAGAGACAAGCGTTTAACCTCCTGCCCTGAAACATGTGGAATATCATTTTTAACAAAAGTCTCCTGTGATGGGCTTCCAGGCCTGGCGCGGCCGCTCGCTGCTGAGTGTTTAGGCCTCGGGTTTCCCGGTCCCCACGCCGGACACGAACACGGCAGCTCCGCACGCAGATGCGGCTTGCTCCCCGCTCCCCGACCATGTGAGGAGCCCGGGTGGTCTGGCTTCCACGTCCCTGCTCCTGTCCCCGGTGCCACGCTCTCTTACTACACACATGGGACCCCCAGGAGTTAACTGTGAGGGCTCCCCCATCTGCCAGGCTTGTATGTCACAGGGAACCTCTCATGCGGGTCCTGGGAGGCAGGGACAGTTGTCAGCTCCGTGTCCCGCTGGGCACACTGAGGCTTAAGGACCACAGTTCCTGTGCCCAAGGTGACGGAGCCCGGGACCAACCCCCGACTTCCGTGCCGGCTCCCTGTGCTCAGCCGCCATATTGCTGCCCTTTGAGAACTGCCTTTGCTTAAGTAATCGGCCACGTTACTCCTCCATCAGGCTCTGTGCAATCAGCCCTCAGACACGTGAAATCCGCGTGCCGGGGACAGAGCCGAAGGACGCCAGCACACTGAAATCAGGGGCCTTAACCCTCGCTCACGCTGGGGTCTTTCCTACAGTGCATTTCCTCTGAAGAGCTCCACAACTTACCTCTAAATTAAGGCTGTATCTCAACTCATAATCAAACACGCGTCAGCATTTATTTATCTCAGGTCAAGTCTAAACGCATCATGAAACATTTACGCTTCCCCAGCAAATTAAGGACAAAACGGAGCTACCTAATTATACACTTGAAAAAGCTTTATCATGCCATGCAGGGAAAAGATTTCCCAGGCCAAGACAGCGCTGCCAAGAAAGTTGAACTTTTCCTTCTCCATCAAAAGTAGTCACTTAAAAACAAGCACTAAGGGGGTGGGGGGCTGGCTCCGCGGCAGAGCGTGTGCTTGGCACGCACGAGGTCCTGGGTTCAGTCCCCAATGCTTCCGTTAAGGGAAAAATATTTTTTAAAATTTTTACAAAGCAAGCATTAAACACTGAAGAAAAAAATTGGTTAAAAAGAATAGAAGAATGGATGAATTCACTTTTTTTTCGTGACTGATGTTACACAAAGAGGCTTCAAGCCCCAGCAAGAAATTAGACAAGGTAACTCTATTGCCTCCCATTTTTTCTAGATTTTTGTTGAAAAATATATTAAATGTACACAAAAAGTCGAGAGAATGTTGTACTGCTCCCCGTTGTACCCTTCACTCAATTCAACAATGATCGACATGTATCTTATTTCTATAGACCCCCACCTAACACCACTTCCTCCAGTTACTTTGAAGTAAATACACGGTGCACCATTTTATCTAAAAATAATTCCGTGGGTATTCCTAAAAATACAATTACTCCTCTGGGGAGAAAACATAACTGCGCTATTATCATCACAGCCGAAAAATGTGAGAGCAATTCTCTACCATCATCAACATCCAGGCGGCAGCCACGTCTCTAGTCCTTTCACGATCTCTCCTTACAGTCTGTTCTATCAGGTCTGAAGTCCAGACGCTGCGCCTGGCTGATCCGCCACTCAGGTCCTTTTCAACAGAGTTTCCCTCTTTTCCCTTGAAATGTATTCGTGGAGGAAGCCAAGTCATTTGTACCATGGCGTGTTCCCCGTTCTGAACTCGCTGATTGCATATCCGTGGTGTCACTTAAACGCCCCCTGTGCTCTGTGTAAACTGGTAGTTGCATCAAGGTCCTTTCTGAGACTTCAGCGTTGCCTCTTCTGAGTCTGTTGAGCTGTATGGTTGCCCCTGCCTTTCAAAAAAGAGTGGATCTGCACCAAGACCCCAACCCCACGTGGCAGTGCACAGCCACTGTGGGCGAGGGTGCTTCTCCTGCGAAACTCTGGGGGGAGGATACAGAAGGTCCTTTGTGGCCTAAAGGAAAGAGTAGGTACAAACTTCAGAGCCCTAGACTCACTGGAAGACGCACAACCTGGGAGTTACGCGGTCTTGAGCCAGCCGCCTACGCCTCGGGTAGGTCATCTGTGAACAGGAGAAACAGCACCTCCTTTCCAAGGTCGCTGCTGTCAAGATCAGAGAGAGCCACACACACACGGCCCCGCGCAGCCCAAGTTCCAGCAGAGACGCCACGGGGCGAGAGCTCGGCAGCTCTCGGCAGGGCTCTGCCTCTGCCCGGCCCTTCCCCGCCCCGTCCCCTCGCCCGCCGAGTCCTCCCAACGCTCGCTCGGCCACCGCTGCCTTTCCCGCAGGCGTTCCCAACCCCGACGCTGAACCGTCAGCAGCTCCTCCAGGACCCACCGTCTCTGCTGTTACCTGCATTTACCAGACCACTGAAACGTGAGCTACACAGATAACACCTCTGTGCTTTCTTTAACTTAAAGTTGTTTTGGGGGAGAGGGCATAGCCTAGGGGTAGAGCGCATGCTTAACATGCAGAAGGTCCTGGGTTCAACCCCACTACCTCCAATTAAATAAATAAATACATAGACACGTAATAAACCTAATCACCACCCCCCAAAAAAAGCTTAAAAATTTTTAAGTTGTTTTAATTATAAATCATCTCACGTTAAAATGCAGGAATTCCATATGTAACTGTCACCGATTTACCCTCTACCATAATAAAGCAAATATTAATATTTTCTCTAATCGGTTTCATCCTTCTCTCTTTTAAAAGAAATAACATCACCGACTCAGACAAAGCCAACCCTATACATCCTCCGTTCCTTCCTTCCCAGAGGAAATGCTCGTCTTCAAGCATATTTCTGTGTGTTCCCTTCAAGCACACAAATTGCTACTCAGCATATGCTGCCGCGCGTTTGAGTCTTTGAGGTTCGTGTACACGCTTATCAGGCTGTACGTGTTCTTTTGCTGCTTGCCTTTTTTGTCTAATTGTTATGCTTTTGAGATCTTTTCCGTGTGTGATGTGTACCTCTTCTCATCAATTTTAATCGCTGCGTAGCATTCCATCACATGAATGGACTAAAATCCACTTAGCAATCTCCCCACCGTGGGACAGTTGGATGGTTCCACCCTCTTGTTACTGCAAACAGTGCTCCGATGGACAGCTGGGAACACTTGTCCTCACACCACGGGTTTCAGGGAGGGAGGGTGTCTCATCTCCATCCCAAATCCTAGCACAGTGCCTGCAATGTTAAGTGCTCCATCAGTGTTTATTGAAAGAAGGAATTAAAAATATGAAATTTTTCATTCATTCAGGCATGAAATGCTGATGGGCATAAAACCAAAACATCACTAGGGCCCAATTATTAAAGATCCAAAGACACCTGAGAACATTTATAAATGTGAATGGGCTATTTCTTGGCTGAAGCCATGGAAATTCCTGTTCTAGTGAGTTGGAGGGGAAGTGAAAACAGAATGCCAGAGAGAAGCAGCCACTCCCACATTGATTTCGGCTGTGTGTTCAGTTCAGTTCTGAGGACAGAGTATCAACTGTTACCTTGGATGACACAGAAGACCAAGGCAGCCACAGGGCTCTGGTTTACAGCCGAAGGATCCAACACCCCACATCACATCGAGGCCTTACTCCCCTTTGTAGGAATGATCAAAATAGGGTCAGAGTAGAAAGAGATACAACTTGCCCCCAGGAGGCTACTGGACACATGATGCCCCATGTTACAAGCTAATATCCAGATCACTGCACTAACTAAAGAACTTGATAACTGGTGCTATCTGAGGGAAAAAATACACTATTCAGTTTCTGACACTGCTTTGGAAACTAAATCGGAAAACTTCACAACTTTGCCATTTTCTATCTTTCCCAGCTATGAACCCCCCGTGTGCAAAGGCAACATCAGGAATCCGTCCAGCCGAAACCATGGAACCACCTACATCTTCCTCAGTCAAATCAACAGCAATAAGGATGCCATCAGCCTTAGACCACTGAGACCCACTCCCCGGAGCCGAGGAGGAAGTTAACTTCCCCTGAAGCACACGTTGCCCATGGGAACCTGGACGCCTGAATGATCTTAAAGTCGTGTTAAGAAGAAACAAGCAGCAGAGACGTCCCGAGCAGACGACCCGCAGTGTCAGCAGCAGTCCACCCCTTTAACCTCCGGGGGTCCACACACACACCTGTCGCCTGATCTAAGATTGCCCGTGCCTACACGAAACACACTCCAACTCCAAACAGGGGCTCTCTGCGTGACGCATGGGCTTCACGTTCAAGGGATGCACGGGAAAACACGAGAGAGTTGCAACGAAAAACAAAAGCCACGTGAGTACATAATACAGGCTGGCTTTCCCCGCCGGTCACTGGCTGGGTGCTGAGATGCTGTGGAAGTCTGGGGGCTTGTGAGAAGAGAAGAGCGACATCCCCCATGGTCTCACAGTGCCTTGAGGGCAAAGCCTGATGAGAAAGAAGGCGGCTAAGACAAACAGGCCTCCAGCTGACGATGTTTGTCAGATTTGAAGCTCAGGTAGCCATGGGAGGGGCGGGGAAGAACCTACAACCTCTACATGGCAAACACCCAAGACTGAAAGGACAGAGAACAAAGCTGAGAGAGGCCACGCCAGAGGACAGGGACAGACCAGAGCTGACCCGAGCTGTACAGAAGCTGCAAGCAGCCTCAGTCCAGCTCAGGCCCTGCTTTCACCGGCATGGGGAAGAAAATGCAGACCCTTGCTGATGAAAGGTACTATGTGGAGCCCCTGTGGTTCCTTCACGCACATTCAGGCACACGGCAGAGAGCAGGAGAATGCGGCCGATGAGCAGGAGGAGACAATAAAATCAGATGACAGAAAATCCAGATTCTGGAATCAGCAGAGAAGCATGTTAACATAATTAACATACTAACGAAAGTAGGGGAAAAACGGACAAAAATCAATGAAAACGGTTAATTCAGCCACTAGAATTAGAATACATACAGCCAAATGGACATTCTAAAACTAAAACACACACTAGATAAAATTCAGAACCGCTGGGTGGGGGCAATGGCAGGCTGGAAGCGAGAACTAAAAGCGAAAACAAGTCAATCTATACACCAAAGCAGAGAAAGAAACAATATAAAGAGACACGTGGGGCACATGGTCAAAAAAACATAAAACACCTGTGCTCAAAGTCCTGGGAGGAGAGGAGAGAGAGACTGGAGCAGAAGCAAATACAAAGCAGCGGAAACAATAGCCAAGGCAGTTCTAAGATCGGTGAAAAGACATCACACCACAGGTTTAAAATGTCTCGGGACTCCCAAGCAGGGCAAATCAAAGAAAACCACACTGGGCACATCACAGCCAAACTACCGGAAAACCTGAGAAAAGTGACCACCAGGTAAACAGCGACAGTAAAAAAAAAAAAAAAAAAAAAAGTGTTTTTAAAAAGCAAAACTAAGACTGATGGCTGACTTTCCAACAGCAACTATGGAAACCAGAGGACAATGGAGCGATGCCTTCAAAGGGCTGAAAACCAACCTGCAATTCTTTACTCAGTAAAAATGTTCTTTGCAAGTTAACAAAACAAAGACACTTGACGCCCAAAGAGAGGCTGAAGTAATTAGTCACCAGCATACTGGCACTGCAAGAAATACTAAGGGAAGTTCTTTGCGTTGAAGGAAAGTGATCGTAGCCGGAAACGTGAGATGACAGGAGAGAACACAGAGGGCTGGAGAGGACGGGACCCACTCGCTGGAGGCCAGCTCTGAAGGCACAGACCCTGCGCCACGGCCCACAGGTACGAAGATGAACTGAATCACCCTCTCGAGAAAACAGTGGTCACTTCCTCCCGCCCACCGACCAGCCCCCTTCACTCTAGGACGCTGAGCAAAAGTAGAACGGATTCCTACAAGAGGTGTTATTTATGACTGGCTTTGTCACTTAGCACGGTGTTGTCGCGGCACATCCATGTTGCAGCACGTACCACTACTGCTTTTCAAAATTGTGTTAAAATACACATAAAATTTACCACCTTAACCATGCTAAGTGTACAGTTCAGTAGCCTCCAGGTCTTTTTCGTCTTGCAAAACTAGAACACTATACCCATTAGAACATAACTCCCATTCTCCCTTGCCCCTGGTCCCGGCAAACAGCGTTTGGCTTCCCGTTTCCATGAATCTGACTATTCTAGGAAACAGGTAAGTGGATTCATACAGCACTTATTTCTTTGTAACCGGCTAATTTCACTAAGCATCACGTCTTCAAGGCTCAGCCATGCTGTGGCACGTGTCAGAATTTCTTCCTTTTTAAAACTGAAGACTGTTCCATTACACATACCCAACAATGTGTCCATCCCGTCGCCTGCTAATGGACACTTGGGTTGTTTCTAGCTTTTGGCCGTGGGATTTACGCCGCTGTGAGCATGAGTGTACAAATACCTTTTCAAGACGTGCTTTCAGCTATTTTGGTTATATATCCGAGGAGCTGGATCATATGGTAACTCAATTTTCAGTTCTTCTCAGGAGCCGCCATACTGTTTTCCACAGCGTTTGCAACACTTCGCATTCCCGGACAGTTCACTAGGGGCCCAGCATCTCCCCGTCCTCGCGGACCCTCGTCCTTTCTGTCCCTTTGACGGCGGCCAGACTAATCGGTGCTGGGCTGGCGTCTCACTGCGGCTTGACTCGCGTATCCTTGATCAGTGATATGAGCACCTTCTCACGTGTCTGTTGGCCATTTGTGAAGCTTTTTGTGAGAAATTTCTATTCATATCCAATTTCTCTTTTTTAATTGGTTTTTCTCTTATTACTGAGTTGTAAGTGTTAGTTACATAGTCAGATACCTGATCTGCCGTATTTCCTCCCATGCTCACAGCTGTCGTTTCACTTTTTGACGGTTTCTTGCTGAAAACTAGTTCACTGCGAATGCGATGATCTCCTGTGGGCTCTAAGTCCTGTCCTGTTCAGCTGCATGTCCGTCCCCAAGCCGGCCCTGCACTGTCTTGATCACTGCAGCACTGTGTCAGGTCCTGAAGTGTGAACCGTCTAACGTTCTTCTCTTTCACTAACTGCCTGCTGATCGCTCTGTTGTTTTTATAACGCCCTGGTACCTGAGCTGTCCCTCAGTCTCCATCAAGTGATTCAGACCCTTCTCCAGGGGTGGTTCTGAGGCTAGTGTCCGAGCTGCCTTGACCCCCCGAGGGTGCGCCTTCCTCTGATGGACCAGCCGGCCTCCGCTGCCACTCACTTCTTCCATGGGGCTGCGGGCCTTCTCCTGTTTGCCGCTAGAATCTCCACTGCTTCCGAGAGCTCTCCTGGGCTTGACCTTCCCACACTCTGTTCTAGATAAAGTCAGGTCATTTGGGGAGAATTTTGGAGCTCTCCGTTCTTGGGGCCCACCTCTCCTGCCGGCCCAAATCTGCACCGCTGCTCCCAAGCTGGGGGCAAGGGCAGTGGCCAGCTCCTCTCTGAGCAACCCCTTCTCTGAGCAGTAGCGCCTCTCCCAGCAGGGAAGCTCCACCCTGGGACTGAGCTGGAGGGAGGGAGCTGGGACCCCCGGGCCCCTGGCCTGCCGCCTGGAGTACAGCCTCCGATCTGCGAATGGAGAAAAGGAGCCTCTGGCCTCACCACACTCACCGGGAACGCGGCCTGTGTAACACCCACCGGGCCACTGAGAGCTGCTGGTGGGCTGCCTCTCCTGGAGAGATACCCTCCCCTTGACCGAGAGCCGCTGCATCCTGGGCACGCCCGCCTGGAGGCAGCTCACATCATGCCGAGCTGACAGGGAGCAGGCTGTGCCCTGAGGGCCAGAGACTTCCTCCTCCTACCAAGACTTAGTGGAGCTCCCTGAATAAATATCTCTTCATTTATTGTATGCTCTTAAGACAATTTCCAGAGGTTTCAAATGGTGGGGACTTTGACACATAATTTTCACAACTGCGATTATTTTTATGCTGGGGAACAGGTCCACAGAGTTCCTTGCACCACCATCCCAGAAAGGAATCAATCAAACGTACTCACTCAAGCATGATGATTCTTGGGGAAGAATATTCAAAAATTGAGTATAAAAGGGTGAAGGGAAATAGAAAATTACTTCTCTCTAATACCAGTCTATAGTGGAACGTTATTATTTTTCTTTAAAAATAAATAGTAAAAACAAACAATTTCAAAGCTAAATCATAAAACACTGCATATTCTGCTTCTTTCACTACGGAATTGCTCCAGGAGTCCTAAGCCATCTTGCAGAAGTCTGTCCACCCCAAGGATGCCGTGCTGGAAGGAAGCCCCAGCGACAGGGAGAGACCTGGCTGAGCTCAGCCAGGTCACCAGGCCCAGGTGCCAGCCCCACCACCCCCGCCACCCCCGGCCCAGCCCCAGCCACCCCCGCCACCCCCGGCCCAGCCCCAGCCACCCCCAGCCACCCCCGGCCCAGCCCCGCCACCCCCGCCACCCCCGGCCCAGCCCCGCCACCCCCGCCACCCCCGCCACCCCTGGCCCAGCCCCAGCCACCCCCGCCATCCCCCAGCCCAGCCGTTCCAATCTCCCCAACTGAGGCACAAGACATCACACAGCAAACACAGGCTGTCCCTGTCCAAAATCTGACCCACGGAATCTGCCACGTATTAGAACGGCTCCTTCACACCACTGAGTTGGGGGCGGCTCGTTACACAGCAGCAGGTCGGGGGGGGGTGCTCAGGATGTGCCCCCGTGGTGGCTGCTGTGCTCAGGTCTGTTCTCTTTCTGACAGACCTTGGTCAACAGGCAGACTTAACAAGAGCATGGTGGGCTGCAGGTAAGATCCAGGACCACCTGCCACCAGGCGGGGACCACCCCCCACCACCCAGAGAGCTCACACAAGTTAGAGCAGTTCTCTCAAGTGGCCTCAGGCTGGGCCCCCTCGGACCCCAGAACAGCTGCTCCTACAACTGTAGACCCCAAAAGGAGGGGTGAGAGAAGGAGGGGCTGAAGAGTTCCAGGGGGCAGAGCTTTCCTGGCTGAGGTCACCCCAGACCAAGGTCTGTGCCCAGCTCTGCAGGCCTGCGGCACGCACGCAGGGCTGGGGGCAGTCTGTGGACCTGGAGTGAGAACCCCACCACCCGCCCCGGTTCCGGGTGACCGGAGGTTTGCGGACCAAAGGATCCACAAGGGCTATTTCATGGGGACTAGATTCGAACAGGCTGGTGGGCCCAACTCCACACAGGGGCAGAGGTGACCAGAGCAGGACAGGCACTTCTGGGTGCTGCCCCCCGACCAACACGTTGACATGTCTGCTTGGGTAAGTGGGCCCCCACCCGCCCGCCATGCCAAACACAGGCGCAGTATCACATCCTCTGCCTTTGGAAGGTAAGCTAGAAGTCTGGGTTTTAAATTCCTGATTTTTCAAAATAATGACTCAGAACGTTTGGAACCTGACCTGCAGGTACCAGGCTGCAACTTCTGGGTGAAGAGACAGGTGTCCTCATGGCGTGTGGGCATGGCCAGCCCCGCTGTCAGAAAGCCCCCTGCAGACAGCGGGGGACTCCTGGGCCTGACGCCACAGGCAGTCACTCCAACGCCCCTCAGGCCGAGCATAGGGGACACCTCCCCCTGGAGCCACTGCTGCCTCCCGGGGTCGTATCTGCCCTTTCTGGGGCTGATGAGCTGGAAGTACAAGACGTGGAGCACCTGGCTGGGAGCTCCGCCACCCACCACCGCCCTGTCTCATTCACACTCTCTTCACGGCTTACTTCCATCTTTGAGAGCAAACCGGAGTAAAGCAAGTTTGTTTTAAGTCAGTAAGTCCTAGCCCTGACCCTGGCCCCTCTCCAGTCACACTTGGGCCAGATTTGATGGCCTGGAGCAGGGAAGTGACTCTGAATGTCCTCCATGCACCACTACGGCCCAGCCGCCCACTCCCCGCGGACGCACCGCTGGCCCCCACGCACACGGCGGGACCCAGCACCGTGACCAGCAGCGCTGACAGGTGACCCAGGCCCCTCCTTCCCCCACAATCAGCTGCTGGCTTGCAGCCCTGGACTCCAGAGCAGCCTCAGCTCCAAACTCCCTCAGAGTCAGACAGACATTCATCAGATGGTCTGGATGCTTTGTTCGGGAAATTTCCTGGCTGGATGTAGAAAGGCCGCCCCCCTGCCCCGGGCAGAGGACACAGGTCCCAGGGACCTGACCGAGTCGGCCGGCCCAGCCTGCACAGCCAGAGCCCCGCGCCCTGCACTGCACCAGGTCCAGCTTCCCAGCGGCGGGGAGACCCTGCGATCCCCTCCCCGCGGCTCTAGGCGTCTGGAAACGCAGGGAGGGCGACTGCACGTCTGAGCCCGGGCCTCCTCCCCGCACCTCGAAGTGTTAATCATGGTCCCCGGCCAGGAACTCAATTAACGCGAGCTTCCAGCACCGCTTTATCTCTGCACGAACCCCCAGTCCCGCGGGAAGGGGAGCTGAGTTAAGGCCCTGGGCTTGTCCTGTGACGGCCACCCACTGACGAGGGAGGGGACTGGGGTCCTCCTGGGCCTGGGGGCCCCTGCCTGGCCCCTCTCTGTAGGTGTGGGAACCGAGGCCCTTAGCAGCCCGGAGGGCTTCGGGGTTGAGGGGGGCTGGGACCATAAAGCTCAGAGCCCCCGAGTCCCCAGGCCCCGCGCCGGCCCACCGCGCTGTCCCCACACAGCTAGGGCGGGCACGGCCCCGCGCGCCCCAGGGAAACATTTAAGAGTTAGGGTTTGGTTTTTAGGTCGGGCCTGCGCAGCTAGTGAGAGGGAGGGAAGGCCTCCGGGCAGGTGTGCTCACAGGACCCGGAACTCGGGGCAAAAACGCTGCTCCATCCGGACGGCCAGCCCCCCAGCCTCCCGCCCGCTCCGGCCCAGTCACAACTGCCGGCTCCCCCCGGCTCACGGTTGCGTCTCTGTCTGCTCGCTTCCAGAAAGAAGGGGATTCCAGGAACGCCGAAAGCTCTCCCTCCCAACACGGCAGCCCCGGACGCCTGACTCTGAAACCTTTCCTCCGGCCCAGGTCTCCGCCTGGGCAGGAAAGGGCGGTGCCACCCCAGGCCGTCCCACTCGCAGCTGGGAACGGACGCTGGCCTGGTTCTGGTGGGAACAATCCGAAAGAGCCACTTTGATGAGGAAAGCATGCATTTCATCAGGCCCGGAGGAGTTCTGGGCGAGGTCGGAGCACAAGGAGGCTGCCAGGGCGCTGTCTGCCAGCCCCGTCTTCTCTGAACTTCTGCCCCGTGGGAAAGGAAAGTAAAACTTCATTTTTAACCTTCAGCTCTGATCCTGCTGAAGGGCCACAGTCCGGGTCTGGAAAACGCAGCCGTGAGAAAGATCTGAAACGCGATGTTCAAGGCCAGTCGCAGCCGAGGGCTCCCGCCACGGCACAAGCCCCGAGGGCACCATCAGGGTCGGCACAGTTACTCTGCAGTGACGTCGAATGGCTGAGAGAATCCTGGTAAACATCCCTGAAGTCGTGAGTTCACGTCAAGGCCTCAACCTGCAAGGCACCCCGTGACTTCCACAGACTTCCCTACCTGGGCGCCACGGGCCCCGTCTCTCCCGGTCACTGCGCTGTCGTCTCAAGGGCAAGCCTGCTGCTCTGACTGTCCTACTCTGAAGGCAAAAGCGGGAACAGGACCCTGGGAGACACAGGCCCACCCTCGACGGTGACACCGACGTTTGGAGGTGAAGCCGGCAGGCAGACACGGAGCAACCAGGCTAGAAAATTTCTTTCATTTATGTTTCACTATTTTATGTGGAAAGTCCTGGTTTTGAACAACTCAGAGAGGGAACCACAGGAGGAAAGGCTGAGGGGGGGGGGGGGTAGCATTCGAGAAGAAAACCCACCACTCTTTTCTCTGCGTTTCTTTGCTGGAACCCATTCCTGGTCCAAGCACAACAGATAACTGAGTGGGCTGTTCCGCCATCTCTCCAAAAACAGTAACGCCCCCTGTCCAAAGCCCCACTGTTCCAGGAGCCCCGCAGCCGACACTTTGTCAGTGGCCCCTCGGCGGCGACCGCCTCGTACCAAATAAATCCTGCTCTCGTCACCAGACAGCCATGTCCCTCCATCTCTCCTGTGGGCTTCGGACAGGCCATAAATCCGGGGTGAAGTCGTCGGGTCTGACCACAGCTCTTTCCACAGAGGCTCGGTGAGGTGGGATGAACCTGAGCCTCGTGGTCCAGCCCAGGGAAAGTCATACAAACCCCCTCGTCAGAGCCTGTGGATGAGACCCTGGGGGAGCGCCCGGCGAGCTCTCGCTCACGTCCGGGCCCACCGCTGGCTGGCTGGCTGTCTGGGCGGGCGGTGGCGGGAGCCCACCCCTCCTGGGCTCTGGTCCGGTGGACTGGCCGCCACCATGGCTGTGGTCGAGCCACAGGCCCTCAGAGCCCAGGTGCCTGGTCCCCAAAATTAGTCCCTGCAGGCTTCCTGCTCTAAGACTCCATGATCTTACCTTTAATTTGCAAGAAGCAGGGGAAAAAGATACCTTGGAAGAAATGGGCAGAAAAGACGGAAGAGAGAGTTGCTGGGGACAGCAGACAGCTCTATGTGCTGTGACCTGAGGGACGAGGGATCTCTCTTTGCCTTGAGATCAGAATTCAGCCTTCCTAATCTCCAGAGAGCTGCTGCAGCCTGCGTCCGGCTGCCTCAATGAGCAAAGAGGGCCTGGCCTGGCGCGCACCATCCCCCAAGCTGCAAAGAGCCCCGCGCCCAGCGTGTCTTCACCTGGGGAGGGGGCCCCATCACCGCGTTAGAGGCCCCTGAAGGGGGAGAGGCCACGTGACTGTTAGTTAATTTCCGCTCTGGTGACAGAGAAACACTGGGACGGAGACCTGGGGGAGCCAGATTCCGGGAAGGGTCCGGGCGCACCGCTGCAAGTACAAGCACGTGACGCAACACAGTCACAGGGATTTTTCACCCTTACGCTGCGCTGCGTGTACACAAAGACGCCAGACACTGAGTGCCCAACGAGGCTGCTTCCTTCTGTGGATGCCAGCCCTGCGTTCAGCCTGTGAGACGACCGCAGGCAGTGTGGGGCGCCCCAGGTTCAGGAACGGCAGGACACTGCAGGCTTCCAGGAAAGAACCACAGAGTGAGTTACAGGCTGCGGAGGGCTGAGCAGCGGAGGGTCCCGCGCGTGAGAAGCTGAGCTACTGCAGGGCTAGAGGTCCACCAGGGCCAGGACGAGCTAAAAATAACCACCAGGCCCCGGGGAAGCAGCTTTCCATTCTCCCCAGAACCCAGGTAACCTTCAGCTCCCAGGGCCAAGGCTGTGGGCCTGAGGGCCGGGGCGAGCCTGGCCACCGCAGACATGGTCCAGTGAGGTGCCGAGCCAGGCACGGGTGCCCGGGGTGGGTGCGAAGGTGCCCTGCGGGTGTCTCCCCTCCGACCTCCCACCACCTCTTGCTCTAAATTTAAACTGAAAAAAAAAAAAGAAAACCCCAGAGACAAGAAGATATGGGAGAATCACTTGCCATGTTCTGTCTTTGAAATCAGCTGAGAACACGCGGCTTTTATGTACGTTAACACAGCGCTTCCTTGGGGCAGCTGAGAGATGAATTACTCATGCTTCGGCTGGGAAAGCTTGCCTGAGCCTTTCTTTCTTTCTTTCTTTCTTTCTTTTTTTTAATAATACTATGTTGACTGAGAGTAAGTGACGAAACCAGCGTAGAGAAGACGCAGCCCCTGGGAAGGAGGAAGCCTGTGGCCCCACATGGCTGGGAGGACGTCCCCACACTTCGCCGTCACAGGACCCGCACACCCTGGGAAGCTAAGGTCCTCCCGGAACCTTCCGGACCTGCATCCACTCCTCTGCCTCAGGAAGAAGCCCTCGCCACGTGACAACAGCCTGCAGTTCGAGCTGGTCAGGGCCACAGCCGCACCTGCCATCAGGGCTGGTCTGTGAGATGAGGACACAGGACAGAATGCCCGCTGGGCCCAGGTGTGGAGCGTGGACGGCAGGAGGGAAGGGCCAGCACTGACTTGGGGTCCGGCGTCGTTGCTCCCTTCCGTCTGTCCTGAGCTCCCCGCAAGCCGTAGAGTCCTGGGCCTCCTTCCACTGGCTGAGCCCCCGTTCTGCGGGCTGCGGAGCTGTGGTGAGCGTCCACTCTGGGGCCTCCCGCTCAGCCTGTGGTCCAGGAGCAGCTGGGTGGAGCTGGACAGCTGGCCGGGGAGACTCAGGCCAGGGTGGGTGAAGGCCCGAGTGCCGTGAGTCGGGGCAGGAGATGAAGGACCCGGGACTTGAGGCCTCTGCCCGAAGGAGCCCAGGAGAGCAGAGGCGGCGAAGCTCAGACGGTCCACGGGGCCCGGGGCCCAGAGGCCCTCAGCTGCAGACCATGGCAGAAGCCCCCAAGTGACCCCTCAACCAGGGGCCAAGTAACCCCACGAGGCAGCCGAGATGGGCGGGGGTGGGGCCGCGTCTGACATAGAGAATACTTCACAAAAGGAACACAGGACTTGCCCCCCGAGCAGGCTGTGGCCCAGAGTGAGGGGCGTCCAGCCCAGGTCCTCTCACTGACTCCCACCTCCGGGGACACTGGCTACCGAGGTCAGTGGCCAAAGCCACCACCGCCTCCCGGGACGC
Organism: Camelus ferus; assembly: GCF_009834535.1. Lineage (NCBI taxonomy): Eukaryota > Metazoa > Chordata > Mammalia > Artiodactyla > Camelidae > Camelus > Camelus ferus. Next base: position 1,381,707 of record NC_045715.1, read on the forward strand.
AGCGTTTCAGCTGATGGAGAGCAGGAGGGTGCTTGGCCCCAAAGCAGAAGAGGGACCGTCCTGAGAGGACAGAGGGCCGGGAGCCGGGCGCAAGGGGCGCACGTGCGCCGAGGAGGGCAGAGCCGCCCCTCGGGCAGGATGTGGGCTGTGGGCCGTAGCCGCTCTTCCAGCTGTGGGGGCCACAGGCGCCCGCGGCGCGACACCTCCCCCCGAGCGGTGTGCTTCACAGACACACGCGTGCACATCAGGCCTCGCACCCGGGAAGGGTGCGGAAGGCCGTTCCAACGTCCCCATGCTGGAAACGACGCAGACGTCCGGCAGTGACGACACGAGTGAACGTGGGTGCAGAGGAGCCCTGCAGACGCAAAGCGACCTCCTTGGCGCGAGAAGCAGCCTCCGCCCCACGGGCATCCCCCGGGGCGGGCGGGGCAGCGAGAGCAGAGGAGACAGAAAGAGCCGCTCCCTCCTCCACAAACTCCACGCAGGCTGAAGCCACACAAACCCCACGTCTCGGGGTGAAGCGAGGAGACGAGCAGGTGTCTCGGGGCAGTGGGAGGAGGTGTGCCTGGGGCAGCCCACGGTACCCTCTCCAGGTGCGATGTGGGGCGCCCCACTTCTTCACCGGGGGGGTCCCCGAGCTGGACAAACACAGGAAGCACCTTCTGATGCACGTCTACTTCACAGTAAAAGGTGGGGGGGGGGGAGATCATCGAACATGGAGACAAATCAGTTTAGTCCCACCTCTGTCACTTACTGAGCCCTTAATCCCGTCACATAAGTGTCCTCGGCCTCCCTTTGTTACCTGCACAAGAGCTAATGGTAAAATGGGGGTAATAACCTCGAAGGGCTGTTGTGTGGCTAAAATTCATACATTTCTGAAATGCTTTAAACTCCAAAAAGCAGCATACACATGGAAGATGTAACTTTATAAACTCCCATTTCATAACTGCGCTGGTAGCCGGTTATTGATTTATCATCTGTGTACTCAACAAACATCTGTTTTGTGCCTGCCAGGGTGCCAGGCACTGGGCTGCGCAGACCACAGTGAGTTGGAGCTACGCTTCCCTGAGGATGTCTGTGTGGACGTTCAGAGCGAAACTGGGGTCCTTCGGCAATGGATGGATAAACAGAGGTGGTCTGTCCACACAACAGAATACGACTCAGCCTTAAAAAGGAAGGAAATTCTGACACTGGCTACAACACGGATGAACCCTGAAGACATTACGCTCAATGAAGCAAGCCAGTCACAAAAGGGCAGATACTGTGTGATTCCACTTGCACGAGGTCCCTGCAGGAGTCAGATTCACAGACAGTGGGGGCCAGGGGCTGGGGAAAGGAAACGAGGTAAGCAGGCAATGGGTACAGACTTCCAGTTTTGCAAGATGAAAATGTTCTGGAGATAGATGGTGGTGATGGTTGTACATCAATGTGAATGTGCTTAACGTTACTGAACTGCATACTAAAAATGGTTAAAATGGTAAACTTTATTTTATGGGTAGTTTACCAAAATTTTAAAAATTGTTAAGATAGTTTTTTGAAAAGTGAACCTGGGGAAACACCAGGGTATTCTTGCTAACATCAGTAAAAGAACAACAGTGTCCACCATCATCACAGCCATTAACACAGTACTGGTGACGCTAGCCAAAGCAATTAGATATGACGAGGAAATGAGGCATAAAAACGAAGAGGGAGGCGAAACTGCATCTGTTCAAGTGTGGCCTCACTGCGACCAGGAAACCATAGGAGAATCAACCAAAGCTGCCAACACCACAATACTTGAGGATGGTAGGAAGAGAGGTGCACCACGAGACCCCACCATGTCTTTGATCAACTTAGGAAAGTGTGCCCCGTTCAGGCCGATGCTTAGAAAACGCACCTCTTTCTGGTGGTCGCAGCCCCCAAGCATGCTGCCTGACCGGGGGGGGGGGGGGGCAAGCTGAAGTCCCACCGCACACCCCCTCGGCTGGCTGCCTTGTACAGTGACATAGGTACACAAATGCACAGTCTCCATAGTGAGATAGAAAATTAGCACATAGAAATCAACAGCTTCACATATCAAACAACTCTCCTTTAAAAGGTGGGAAAGGCAACACCATTTACAAGAGCAATTTAAAAACCAAAACATCTAGGAAAAACTCAACAAGAAATGTGTAAGCCTTCAGAATAAAACTTCAAAGGGCTCTTGAAGAATACAAAGGGGGAATTTTTTCAGTGGAAGGACATACCATGTTCTTGATAGGATGACAGTATCAGAAGACACCGACTTCTTCTCTGAGTTCACTGAACTAAATATGGATACCATCTCAATTTTTAAAAGGGTTTTTTTTCCTGGAACTAGACAACTAATTCTAAAGCCTATATGAAAAAAAAGTAAGGAAGCCAAGAAAATTCTGAGAAGAATGAGGGAGTCATTGCAAATTTTCTTGGCTATGATAACAATATGGTGATCGTGTAAGGAAACACCCTTCGTTCAGGAGGTGCGTGCTCAAGTGCCGCCTGCACCTTGTGTTTGTGCACAGCCCGCACACGCACACGCTCACCACACACAGCAAAGGGAAAGGTGGTAACTGCTATCAATTGCTGAATGTCAGGGGCAGGTATGCAAGTGATCATCGCACTGTTCTTTTGATGATTTATGTCTTCATAATTGAAAGTTGGAATAAAGTACATAATAAACAAAGTCAAAGGACAACAGACAAACTGGGAAAAACCACTTGTAACTCATACCACAGACAAGGATTAGTCTTCCTCATACATAAAGAACTTCAATAAATCAAAAAGAAAATGTCCAATTACCAGAGGGAAAGGGGGCAGAGGAGGAAAATGCTCATGGAAAAAAACAGGAAACGTGAAAAGTGTTCTAGCTCCTTCAAAAGAAATTTAAATGAAAACTGCACTGAGAAAACACGTCTCGCTTATCAGATTGGCAAAATCCCCAGTCTGATGCGCAGAGGTTGTAGGAGGCGCAGAGCTGGGACGGCAGCAGTGAGGATTCCACATCCATCCAAACCACAGACACACCGACTTTTGACCTGGCAACCCGACGTGTGGGAATCTACCCTGCGGGGACTGCTGCACACACGTGATGGCAGATTCCACGTCGACCCACCGACGCACTGTTTGCTCCAGTCAAAGCCTCCCTCTGTGCGGGGCTGGTTAAGTAGCTCGGCGTCCCCGCCCCACAGCACGGCGGGCGGCCCCGGCACAGACGCCCCCTGAGCACAAGGAGGGGTCGGCAGGCCGCGGCGTTCAGAGAAAAACTGAGGTGTCTGGGTTATGAAAAGAAGAAACATAGCAATACGTTATTTATTTGTTTATATCTCTACAGGGAAACACCAGAAGGACACAGCAAGCTCACCCGCCCCGACACACACGGAACTCGTCCAAGGAGCCACCCCAGGGCTGGGCTTGCGACCAGGAGGCCCCGTGGCCTGGGTGACGTCTCCCTTTACATCGTGTCTCTACCTAACCCATGTCCTGTACCATCTGTTCAAAAAAGAAAAATGAATTTAAAAGAAAAAGAAAAAACCCTTAAGAACTTCCGAGTTTTAGATAAAGCTTTCTCAGCTGTGAGACTTACTTTGAAGGAAATTCTGCGAATGTCTGGCCAACACCTTGATTCCCGACCGTCTCTGTGACCTTAGTCACCTGCTTTAAATTGTGCCAAATAATGAGCCCACTGCTTCCCTGCGAGTCTGGTCTCTGTGGAGAATGAATGCCAATAATTAAGGGGAAAAAATCCTTTCCTCAGTGGCAGAAGCTATCCCACGAGCTCCCCCGCAGGCCCTGCTCGTGCAGACACAGCCCGGCTTCCCCGGGGGTCTCTGGACACCACGCAGGGAGGTGAGCGCCTACAGCCCCCTTTCCAGGTAATTCCCACACAAATACGGAGCTGAGATCAACGGGGCAGGAGTGCTGGCTGCCGCTCAGGGAGGTGGGGGCGCGCGCCGCGCCTCACGGGCCTCATCCAAAAGACCAACACGGAGCGGTCCCCACCCTTCGCAGCCACCCCGATGCCAGGAGGCCACACAAACCACCCTGCTCATCTGTCTCCTCACTGTGAGAGAAGAGACAGAGGGTTCGAGGGCCCATCTGAGACCCAACACCCTGTCCCAGAAGCCACCTGTTCAGCAGGAAAATGAACATCGTGCAGAACGCAGCTGACTGTTGGGAGGATGTTCCTGGACCGCCCTGGAGGCCACGTGGGGACACAGGCCCAGGTGGCCTGTAAGGGTCTCCCAGCCGCCCCCCAGCCTGTGTCTTCCCTGCAGACTTTGAACTGAGTCTGTGCTTCAAAGTGCCCAAGTTCCGATGGGCCTGCTGCCTTTCCTGTCCTGTAAAAGCAAGCAGGAGGGCCTCTAGTGTCCCCGTGGTTCAGGCTTTGCCTCGGCCAGACCGAGGGTGTGTATTGAGTGTGCGCGTTGAGTGCGTGGGTGTGAGAGACAGTCACACAGGCAGCATCTCCTGTGTGCACTGGGTCAAATGTTGAGTTACTGCTGAACTGAAGCCAAACAATTCACATGAAGAATTTCTTTTCTCACCGACCCAAGGAAGGCCTAACAGCTCTGGCAGAAACTCTCCAAAAAAGGTACCTTTGGGCAGACATGGCCCAGCACCAGACAAGAAGTTTCAGTCCCAAAGAATTTGGCAGAAAGTCCCCAGCAAGTGAATAAAGTTGCTGAGAAAGGCAGCTGCCTGTCACTCCGACCAGCCTCTTGTTGTGCCTGGCGCAGGGGCCCCATCCACACCCCGAGAGCCCCACCCCGCAAGCCGCGGCTGCGGGGCTGGCATGCCTGGCTGGTGGCTGCAGAGCTACGTCCCATGAAGGCACCCGTGAGCTTCCATAAGGCGGCCTTTCTGGAAATGGCCTACACTGCCGACCTCCCAGCAAAACCTCTAAAGCTGCCTTCTTTAGGGAGAACTGTCCCCCTCAGAATACCATGGCCATCCTTCCTGGAACCCTGACACACACGGAAGAGTGTTTTGGCACTGGGTTCAGAGCACACGTGTGTCATGTTCAGAACACCGGTCAGGACACGACATGCAACGGAGAAGTGAGGCCACCCTCCAGACTCAGTGACCCCGACATGCTGGCGCCTGAATCCTCTCGGAGCACAGAGATGCGGCCACGCGGCTAACGGGATGAACAGACTCAATTCACCACCGCGGCCGCATGTGTCCTCAGGTCCTCAATGACGGTGAAGAAAAGATCTGCCGAAAACCAAGCACACGGAAGTGAGTGCAGACCTACCACTGGCTGCTGGCCAAGCGTCCTTTCTCCTTGATGGGGCATCTGTCCCCAGCGGGGCTCTGAGGACATGGGCGAACACGAGGCAGAAGCTGCGCTGGGACAATGACAATGGGCAACGAAGCCACTTTTCCTGCCACCGGCCAGACGCCGTCGTATGTGCTTTACCACCACTCCGTGTATTCTCAATGGTTACAGTCACCTGCCCTCAAAGACCCTGTGTCCCATACACGCCAGCAACATCACCCGCCGTCCAGGCCCAGCTGGGCTCGGGGAACTGCTATCTCTTCACTGCAAACGCAAGCCCCACTCGACTGGGACAGGAACGGGCGTCGCATACATGGCGGCCTCGCACCTGCACGAGCGAGAGGCTGAGTCAGGAATGGAGACAGATGAGACCGCAGCAACACTGCTGCCTCGCGGGGAGAGAAGAGTAAAGAGCTGGTCCCAAAACCAGGTACCTCTACAAGCAAAACGCTGTACTAACGCAGGTGGTTTTTATGAGGCGAATTATCTTCGCTTGATGTTAGATGAGACTGAAGATTAAATGACTAGACAACAGTCATCGAGCAGCATTGGCAGATCTTAAAGTGCACGGTGGTTTTCCCAATATAAGGTCGATCTCCGTTATTCATGGATTCTGAAACTGTGACTTCTCCTACTGGCTAAAATTTCATGTAACCCCAAAATCAACACTGCCCGCGTCTTCACTGCCACCCATGGACATGCACAGAGCAGTACGGAATCTGAGTCGCCTTTCTACAGTCTTACTCCCACATTTTTGCGCTGTTCACAGTGGCCACCGGCAGACTGAGGTGCCGTCCCGTCCTCCCGAGAGCAGGGAGGCCGTGGTACTCAAAGTGTCTTAGATGGACGTGCTTCCGGCAGAGGCACAGTGCTCTGGCCGTGAGCTCAGTGTTAAGGGATTGACCACACACGTTAAATAAGGTGTCTTTGAACAGATGCCCACATGAAACAAGGTCCTGTGCTGATCAGGCGGTGAAACGCCGTGAACAGAGGCTCACAGGAGCCAACCCGGTGTTTCCCCAGGAGCGACAGTCAGCACCTCTAATTCAGAGTCCACGGCAACGTTCCAGAACTCGACCCTGCGAGGAGTGAGAGTGGGCTGTGCTCTGTCTGGGGAGCACCAAACACAGGTTCCTTCAAGAATGGGTCTTCAGGCTGCGCAGGATGACTTCTGAAGGTGACCAAGCTGCCAAGAGTCCACCTCCGGCCACACAGCGGGCCCTGGATGAAGGCCCCACAGTCAGCAGCCAGGTGGCCACGGCCCCTGCCGACCGAGGACACGGCGTCGTGCCATCCAGGTGATTCAGTGCCACGTGTGGCTCTCGCAGCTTCACAGGTCTGCTCTGGGTTCCAGCTGATGCCTAGAAGCTAGACCTTCATTCCTGCCTCGAGTCTGCTGCTCCAAATGGTTGCTCCAATCTGGGCTCCCGTCAGGTTGAGACCTGCGTTTAAAACGTCACGATGATCGGGCACCACGGTGATTTCAAAGAGCCTTACAAGACCTGATGGCGTCGGCCCGCTGTCTCCCAGACAGCACGACCTCTCCCTTCTCGCTGAAGAGGAAGCTAGAGAGATCGCTGCTTGCTTGGGGGTCTTGTGTGAGTGTGTCCCCAGCCTGTGCGGCCCCCACTGACTTCACAGAGTGCGTGCTGGCACGGGGGAGCAGTGTGGTCCGCAGCGGCCCACATTTGGTTCTTAAGGAAGACGAGTTCAAGTCTAACCTCCTGCTTCTTTCTAGAACATTCCCTGTGCCGCCCAGACGAACACACGCGCCTCAGCAAGATTAATTGTGCTTAACCTTTTAAAAAAAGTAAACCCTTCTAGGCTCACCCACGAATAGCAGTTTACAGCCAAATAAGTCTGATTTTAAAGCACACACAGTGGATAGCGCCTACCCAACAGAGCCCTCTGCGGCCCACCCCCGCCCCCGGGTGCAGCATGCTTCGTCCTTGACGTGATAACTCTACGGCTATAAAGAGATGCGTTCGGAGTCTGAAATAGCACATTTTTCCTTTGAACTGATGAAAAGGCCCTTGGGTGATTTGGAGAGCACGGTCACGTGGCTGGGGGGAACGGAGCACTTCGCGGGTCCTGCCTGGTTTGTCACACGCACAGCGAGCTGGAGGAAAACGTGCCCAGAACCCGTCTCCGTGGCGTCTTCAGCCACAGGACGACTCGGTGAGTTTTCTGGAAACTTGACGAGGCTGCCCTCACCCCAGGAATACATCTGAGGGACCTGCACCGGCAGCAACCCGCCCGGTCTCATCACCAAATCAAAGGACGCCAGACCCCGTCATCTCTGTCCCTGGGAGCCAGCCTCTGAGCCCTGCCCCAGGCAGGTGACCCCCGCCTGCCACACTCACCAGCCACTTGTCGAGGGGCCAAGGGGGAACGGAACAAAGAAAATGAAGACTTTCCTCTGGGGAGGAAGCAGGTACGGGGGCACCGGAGGGTCTCCTTTCTTCCGGTGGGGTTTTGACAGAGGCAGGTTCCTGAGGGGTGGCAGGCGTGGTAGGGAGGGCAGCAGCGCGACCTGACTGGCCTTCGCTTTACTGAGCCTGGAACCCACGCGTCAGCTGAGGGCCACAGCGTGTGCGTGGCTTCCACAGGAAAGCCCAGGTGTGCGTGTGTGATCGCATCTTTTAGATGTTTTTGTTTTGCTATCTTAAAACAAAAGCAAAATGCCAGATGAAGGCACAAAACACGGCTGGCCAAGAAAGAAACTGCTGGCCAGCGCCGGCTAACCAGCCGCTGGCTCCCTCGCAGCGCTTAGCTGGCTCCTGAACACCCAGCGAGTCCACGAGGAGAGTGTGCTCGGCACTCTTGCTGGGAAGACGCCGGCCGGGCTGGCCCCGCACATCCGCAGCAAGTCACAAGCCTGTCAGCACAACAGGACGGCCCCGCCCGGCCAGGGGCCTGCATTTAAGGCGCTTTGAACGTGAGAAGTACGCCTGCAGGTTGTATCATGAGTTCTGTCCGCTTCAACAGGCCAGGGAACCTTGTCGAGGGCTAGTCCTCACCAAAAGCCCTTTTTGAAAATCCCGGGAAAGAGAGAAGGCACTCTTTCCTCTCTGGTTGTCAGGAGCGCCACCTGAGGCCGGGAAGTGGGAGCTGGCAGCGGGCGTCTCAGTGGCGGACCGAGCGGAGGGGACGCCGCGGCGGAGGGAAAACAATGAGCTCTGTGTTCTTCCAGAACAAATCACACACCTTCCCCGGCTCAGAAAGACCCTTCACACAGCTCCACTCAGGCCACGCCTGGGCGGGAGAGTCTACCAGGAGGGGGCCGCCTCCCCCGGGCAGCAGACGTGCCAGAACCGGTTCACCCCGCTCACAACACCCAGGAGGGTCTCCACCTGCCGCCGCGCAGCCTCGCCCCACGGCCTCCTCCCCACAGACTCCCCTCGGGCGCCCCCCACCAACCTGGGAATCAGCCTGGGGCATCGGGGCCATGAGGGGAGGGGGCAGGGGGTCAGCTGGTCTGCGAGGGCCCACGACCCGGCCGGACGCATCCTGAGTGGTCCTAACCTACACAGGCTTTCCCTGGCCAGGGCGCCGCATCCTCCCCGCCTCCAGTACTGAGGCAAGCTCTGGGGCTGAGAAGTGACAATTCAAAACAAGTGCCCTGAGCACCCATGATGGGAGTCCCGCCTTCTCATAGAAGACGCCCCACCCTTCTCTCCACCACCACCCCCGCTGCCCCCGCGGGCACCTGCTCACCGGCGCCCCTCCAGGACAGACAGCCCCCTGGCAGAGCTCTTGCTCTGGGCAGAGCGAGGAGAGAAGGAAGGACCAGCCCAGCAGGACAATGAGCTGATGCTAGAGAAGCGTCACTGAGTGTGCCGCCGCGTGGACCGGCGTCCAGAATTCACGTCCCAGAGGCGCGGGTGAGCTCACAGTCGCAGGAATCGTTCCAGACAGGTTACTAACACCCTGCGTCATTCAAACTCATTACTCATACCAATATATTAACTACCAAGGATTCTCATCCAATGTTGATAATTACGTTAACTTCATTATTTAAATTCACTA